>NC_071530.1:123214395-123259395 GCF_026979565.1 Vidua chalybeata | reverse complement strand
ACATTTCAAAATTTTCTTTCTAAGTTGAGCCCAGAAATGAACCTAGAAGCAGATACTACTTACCTTTAGTAGAAAAGTCTAGTTAATAGGAATATATTGCTTTGGTCTAGTTTTCATCAAAGCACACACATTATCCCATAGAAAGATGAATAAAATACTGCACTTATAAAGATCGGCATTGCTATAATCTCAATTTACAGGAATACTAAAAGCTATTTAGGTAAAACCCAACAAAATATCCCCATGAACAAAACACTTGAAAGAAAATATATGTGTTTCATTGTGCAGCTGAAATTTGAACAAACAGGAATTCTTCTACATTAAAGCACGTACACAGCCAACTGACACACAAAGACATATAAGATACATAAATTAGAAGAATGAGGGGAAAATATCCACAATATCTTTTATACTACAGAATGTATTGCAACTTATATTCCAAGAAGGAATTCTACAGCAACTTCTTTGTAAGCATTGCAATAGTAGGCATTTAATTCTTCTTAAAGAGAAAATAAAAGGAACAATCTTAATTAATTAAAGTAATGAGATGATAGAAAAATCTTCCAAATCAGAATTCTAATTAGTAACATGCAGATATTCCCCTCAACACATTTAATGAGAGTGAAACTTTTATGAAAAGAAAAATTTCTCTTATATTTTTCTTCCATGCAGCAAGCTGATCATCTCATTTACTGTTATCACATCTTGCACACCAACCAGATATTTCAAATTAAATTATGTTTTTACATATTTTTCAGCATTAAAAGTGCCACTATCTCCTTCTACTATACCAGTACTACTAAAGTATTGATGGCATTTTTGAACTAGTATCTAACCTGAATCTCATGCCTCTCCTTAAATCTCTGGGTGAACAATGATCATGACCAGATTCCTGAGGTTGTTGACCCTTTGGGTGAAAATTAATACAAAATAAAAGGACTCTCCTGATAACAGAGACCAAATAAGGGATAAAATCTGGACTTGGATTTCATAACTTTTCAAAAATTGAAAATTGTCTGTCTTGCAAATAATAGTTATGATTTTACTTTTTTTTTTCTTAAATATGATGAAGAATTCCTGGGTTTTAAGATGATGTAATAGGTCCAGCAATCCAGAACAACATTTTCTTTGTTTTGCATGTGAGTCAATGGTTTATTTCTATTTTGACTATTAGAAGAGCTACATCAGTTTGTAACTCAGAAGGCATCAGCTAAGGTAACACCTCTCCTTAGCAGTGAATCTACATTCAGACATTGGTGACTCTTTGAAAGGAAAGGTGCTGCAGCCAGGGTTACCTGTATGCATTCCTTGCAAGTAACAAGTATCTGCTTTGGTTTGTTTCTCCATAAAATTTTTAAAATGCTGTCACATATCTACTATGACAAAAACATATTCTAAAATTTTAATAGCATGTAAATTATTACCAATATGTTATCCTGCTAAATGCAAAGATTGGAGAGTACTGAAGATGCTGAAGACAGATGATCAAATGCAAATCAAAGAAATGGAGAGAGAAAAGTAATAAAGAAGAGATCAGCTAGGACAAAGAGTTAACACAATGTCATCTGGACAGATCAGAAATACAGAAAATGAAACATGAATTTTTATTTAATGCAAACATCTGAAACAAAATTACTTGAAACATACTCAATGAGAGAAAGAATCTTGCTGTCTTAAGAAAGCCACAGGACTTCCTATGTGAAACTAGTAACCACTATGCTGACCACTGTATCTTCTTGTTTTCTACTAATTCCTGTCTTATTATTCTTTTTTTTTTTTTGGTTTTTTTTTTTTTTTTTTTTGCCATCTTCTCTTAGTTGTTTGGGCCTATATAGACTGTGGGCTCTTGGCTGAAAACTCTGTCTTGTTCTTGTGTTTCTCTGGTACCTGGCATGAATGTCAGAGCTGGTTTTCTACACAACTGTGACAATGCGGCCATTAAAAGTTAATTACTGCACTGATCACAGCACTGAATCGGACAAGTATTTGTACTAGAACATAATTAACATCCTAGACACAAGTTATAAAGGCACCATTGGTTTGGGATGTTCACAACAAACCAGACATATAGAATAGAATCATAGTCTTTCTCTTTGTACCCAGTATAAAACCAATTTTTAAACCATCATTGGATTTTGTGTCACTCAAAAAAGAGAAGAGCTGAAATGCACACGCTTTTGTAGTTGATAAAATTCTACCCAGAAGCTAAAAACACTTTGGACAACAGAAACTGTCGCAAAACTGCAGAGAAGATAGAGCAATACAGAAATAGAACTATAAATAAATACATAAATATTAAATATATCACAGCTTCCTCTTACATAAAATATATCATGACTTCCTCTTTGCTGAAATTAGGGGACTTGATAACAGTCCCTGAATATCTTGGGAGTGTAAATCCAAGGCAGGAGAAGAATCACTCAGGATGATAAACAAGGATTTAGCAGTAATAGGATTAAAGTAAGAATGAAAAAGTTCAAGCTGCATATCAGAGAATGTTTTCTGTTGATATATTAACAAATAAAGTGTCATAAAAGTGTTGTAGAGAACTTTTGTCTCTGGACTCTTCAAATTTCAAGAAAAGAGTAGATAAATTTATTCCCATTTCATTTGTGAAAAAGTGAGGAAATCTTTCAGGTAAGGAAATTTGTATATTAAAATCAAAATACACATACTTAAGCAACATCTGGAAAAGAAAACATAGTCAGTGCTCTGCAAAGTATCCAAAGTACTGAAGGTCAATATAGACCACATCAGATTGGTCAGGCAAACTTCTCTGGCTGCAGCAGAGTTCTGCAAACAGATTATCTTCCTTGAGTCACACATAGAGACCCACCACTTCCTAATTTGACCTCCTCTGTTTTGCTGTCAGATGTGCATGTATCATAACTCTCTAAAAGAATTTTGTCTAGACAATTAAAATAGTCTTGGGTATTTAATAATAGTGAAGTTTTCCTCCTTTAGGTAGAATGTGATCTTCTGTAGGGAAGGGGAAAAAAATTAAGAAAAGAGAGATGAGTGGGATAGGAACAAAATGTTTTAACCTGGCACAAATGTCATGTGAGCAGCACATCCAAATCCAGCTTCAGTCTCTGAATAATCACAATAGTAATATTTTTTACAGAGAGTAATTCAGAATCACAGAATAACCAAGATTGGAAGAGACCTTCAAAATCACCCAGTCCAACTGTCAACCAAGTATCACCATAATCACCCCTAAACCAGTTCTCCAAGTGCCACATCCAGATACCACCTGAACACTTCCAGAGATGGTGGCCCCACCACTTCCCTGTGCAGCCCATTCCAGTGCTTTGACAACCCTTTCAGTGAAAAAACCCCAACTTTTCAAACCTCTCCTGTCACAAATTAAGATCATTTTTTCTCATCCTTTCACTTGAAATATGGCAGAAGAGATGAAGCACCACCTCACTACAGGTTTCTTTCAGGTAATTGTAGAGAGCAATGAGGTCTCCTCTAAACCTCCTTTTCTTCACACCAAACAGTCCCAGTGGCCTCAGCTGTTCCTCATAAGACTTGTGCTCCAGATTCTTCCCCAGCTTTGTTGTGCTGCTCTGGACACCAGCACCTGAATGTTCTCCTTGAAATGAGGGGCCTGAAGCTGAACACACTTCTACAGTTGTGGCCTCACCAGTGCTGAGTTCAGCTGGACAATGGTTTTCCTAGTCCTGCTGGTCATACCGGTCTTCTCAGTAGCCCAATGAAGAGACAGTAAAGGAATGGATAGCTATAATACACATATCTGGCAGAAAAGGTTGCAATTTTCTAAGTATGTACAGGAAAAGGAAAGCATTCCTGGTCATTCTTATATGTTCAATCAGCCACAGTTAAATTTCCAAAACTATGCCAATAATTCTAAGTAAGGAACATCTAATAAATCTCAGGGGTTTCACTTTTATTTTGAGCCTTAATTACTTCCTCCAAGCTGCTATGCTTTATTTACCTTTCTTTACAATGAGCATAAACTAGACAGCTCCTGTCTTTTTCCCAGTCTGTACCTCACGTTAGCTGAAGCCATTAATATCATTGTCTAGACTAGTCTCATACAAGCATAGGTTTTGTGCAGGTATCAGTGAGGCGTGTAAAAGTTGTTTCTTATTAAAACAGTCACACAAATTCTGTCAAATGCTGGCACAGCATATTCATGTTCTTTTGTCAAAATCATTACAACATTACACTATTAGTATTCTCATTAAACATGTCCTTTTTTTGTATTATGCCACAGATAGCAACAAAACAATCAAATGTCATGATATGTCATTATTTATATAATATATTCTATTATATATTATTTGCTTTGGTAGTTTGTTGCAGAATTCCATAGATTTTTTTTTTACCATATATCCTAAAACCTGATATGGAGATCTAATGCCATGCACTGAAAAAAAAATAGAGTTCAATGCATAAACCTGACATCATAACATATTTTCTCACCTAATTCTGACCAAGGGCAGTATTATATTGCACAGCTTACATGTGACTAAGCCTACAGCTAAAAGAAATTATTTTTTAATTGCACCTGTGTCATCCAAATGTAGGAAAGCTACACGGTAAGACATTTTCTGAGCACATAATGTATAATCTCTACAAGTATATGTTATTTTCGTTTTGTATACTTGCATTCACGCTAGTCAGATTGCACAGCTTTGCCTTCGCTCAGCTGGCAAAGGCTATGTAACTTGCATACAAATAAATTCTCTCAGGAAAGGTAAGGATGCATAATGGAAGCATAATATCATATGATTTCTCATTAAATTTCTGAATGACTTTCCTTATATGTCAAAGAGTTCAAGGAAAAGAAAAATAACTAACATAAGAGAGACCAAACTAACCTTGAGAAACCAAATGGATGAGCAAGAATTTCACACACCTTTACTATCTCTTTGAAAGAAAAGAACTGGTCTTGAGTTCAAGCAAGTCCCAGACATAAGAGAACACCCTCTCTCAAGACAGAGAACAAACTTGATGAAATTTCACCTGTACCAAAGTCAGAAATTAGAAATAAAATGTGAAAATATCAAGTAAGCAGTAAACATAAGAAATTATTAAGAGCATAGAATTGATACAAGAAACTTAAGACAGCACACTAAAACCTTGGGTTCCAGGACTAGGAAAAATAAGGTCTAGCTTTCAGGAGAAAAAACCCCATCCAAAGGCCCTACCAAAGAATAAAATCTTAATAGTTGCATAGGTGTATTAGTAAACAAACATGAGGGAATACATTCAACAGGTAATTCTAATTGAAATTCTAAAAGAAGCAAGGGGCATTCTTTATATCATAAAAATAGAATAATTGTAGAATAAGTTGTTTTTACCTGGTTGATCCTGCCCCTGCATTACACTTTCTGTACTTTTTTAAGTCTGTGTCCTTCTGTGAGCAAGTGATGGGAAAAGTTATTGTGTTAAAAATATTCTTTTTTTCTATGGTAGGGCTCTTTTAGTAAGTGGTTTAGTACAATATTTCAAGTTCACAGCTACACCAGGTCTACAAAAGCGTTGGTGAAGTAGCATGAAGCTGAAATCTGGGGGATAAGCAAGTGGAGGAGCAAAGACAAAGGAGAAGACACAATCCAAACTGCTATCATATGGAAAACCACATTTCTGATTCTCCCAGACTGTAGCCACATGATGCAGAGCTACCTCATCGAAGGAGCTGACTTGAGCATCCTCGTGTGCCTGAAGAGTCCCTGAAATTTAAGCATGGAAATTATTCAGCTCACCATTTGGATTGGCACTGTTTCTGTAAAGTCACAGAGAAGCATAACTGTAAGTGCAGACGAGACAAATAGTGTGTGACATAGCATCCATCACTGGTGAGCTTTCTTCTTCAATCAACCAAACACAGGTGATATGCATAGGATGAAGTAATGTCAATGGACTGTCCAGAGTGGAAGATTTAATAATTCAGCAGTGAGGGCAAAATAAGCACCTGTAAAAAAAAAAAAAAAAAAAAAAAAAAAAAAAAAAAAAAAAGCACTGAATCCTCTCTGTTTCTCTGTCAAAAACATGCTTTTCAGAATCTTGAGATTTTTGTTCCTTACCAGAAGCAGAACACAACTCCATCCAGTCATTAACTATGAGGTAGTCACATAACTATGCCTAGAGTAATTGTGATCAGAGAGAACAAAGGTATCTAGATCTTACAAAGTCTGGTTTGATTAACTCTATCCATACCTATACTAAAAATTATAATTTGATATCTTAGAGAACTTGTATTAGTATTATTAATTTGTACAACAGTTAATCAAAGCTTGTAATACTACTTCAGTAAAAAGTTTTTACATAGTATGTTCTGGGGCAGGTATTTTGTATCAAGAAAAAAATGCCACTTAATTTTATTTTCTATTGATCTGAATGTATAGTACATCATATTTATTTCGGGGACCAAAACTGATGAAACTGGCAAAGGGAAAAAAATCAAATACCTACAGCAAAAATAGAAAAGGGTCCAAAGAGGTAAACAGAGTAATGATGGTAATAACCTAGAAGTTGTAGGAGAAGAGTATTTTAGATTGGAAGATTTGGATGGAAGAATCTCCATACTTAATATGTGTTTTATATAAGATTATATAAGATAATATAAGATTATTACTGTATCAAAAACGAAAAGGAAGCAGCTAAAAGCTAAACATAATGCAAAAATACTTTGAAGATATTGATATAGATGGATAATATAAATATTTTCTAAATGTGTCTCTCATAGCATAGACAATATATTTTTTAATTTCATAATACAGCAAATTAAAGCCCAATGACACTCAGGTTTTTGAATCACTGTACTATGCCCAGATGCAGTAGTGATCTTAATATCATAAAATATAACTAAGTTAGCACACATAAAATTCTGTTAAATCACTTTCAAAAGACAAAATTAAGATTTGCCTGGTTTTAAAGTCTGTAATTTTGGTCTGTGGATGTTAATAACATATCTGAAATTCCCCAAAAAAATCTGCTTATTCTGTAGTTCAAATAAGAAATTCCAGTTTAAGAAAACTATGTATGTGTGTTTTTAAATTGTCACTGGAATGAAGATTCAGGAAGGAAATGCCAAACTGTGTTTTCTAATGAATACACTTTAACTGTTTCTCTGCAGAAAACCTGCTATTTAGATTTTAATGTATCCCTGATATTTATATGATCAAAGCTATAGAACAGTACTGCTGTCAGAACAGCATAACATTACTAGAATCCTTAGAAAAACAGTTTTTTCCAACAGTAGTTAAAAAAAACCCAGTATATTTTAATGATTTTGTATTCTTTTTCAAAATCACTGTACATCAAAATGAATTTTAGCTTTCTTATTTTTTTCCCCGATTGTTTTAATGAAGATTAATTTTAGGGAGACTTTCCTACTATTAGCAACGTCTCCTATAGATACAATTCTTCCCTTCCAGCATCATTTCCATTCAAACTCCTCTATGGAGCAGCAGGCTGCAATTTCTGCATCCGTGCTGTAATTCTACTGTAATTCTTGCACAGAAGCCTAGTCAATCAACCCTGTCCTCCCCATGCTAGCCAACTGTCCCTTTAATACATCCACAGAATTCAATATGAATTGAATGAATAGAATTGCAGTGCTAGGGAGACAGTCAGCTACTACAGAGAGATGGGATTGATTGACATTAAAGCATCTCTGGAAGAGTTATAGAAGAATTACAGCAGAGTCACTGAAATTGCACCCTCCACACCTCATGAGAGGGAAGGGAAGCTACAAGAGACACTACTAATAAATAAATCTGCCTTCCAACTAAAGCTGCATCAAAACCTTTTTTTTTTTTTTTTCCCTTTTTGTATCCCCAGCTTCAATTTGTAAGCAGCTTTTATTAACTATGTGAAAATTGGGTGCAACTTCAATTCTACAGTGGTTACAATTCTAGGATAGTATTAATTCAAAGTCAGATGGCATTTTTTTAAAGCCAGAATGTAACTTTTCCAGTTCATTCTTCCCTTTCCTCACTATTGTACAGTTGGAAGTATATGGGACTTACTCATATTGAATTGTAGGCATTTTTTAGTACCAGAACAGGAATACATATAGTATAGTTGCAAGGTAAACACAGTTTCTATTTTTCAGTTTGTCCTGGTTTAGGGCAAATCTGGGAGAAAACTTCTGAACTTTTCTTTCTAGAAAGCAGATTCAAGCAGTCCCTGCTTCAACTGGCTTGGGAATATATTTCTTTGGAGAAAAGTGGAAAAAACCTGTTTATTTAATAGGTAAAGCATCCACTAGCACAAAAAAAACCAAAAACCATTAAACAATAAAACTTCTTGTCACTCTAAAAGAGATGACAAACTCAGAAAGTCCCCTTCATGGGCTGTAGCTCGGCTCACTCAGTCTCTTATCTATGCCTCTGACGCTGGAAATGCCGCAGCCCAGGCCCAGCACAGTGGGCCACAGGTGCGAGCTGCCAGCGCTTGTCTCAGTGTTCAGTCCAGAGCAGGTCTAAACAGTTCTAAGGAAAAAAAAGAAAACTACAGTCCAGGGAATTTCTCTGCCTCAGCTAGCTAGAAACTTGCTAAAAGCAAAGGAGAGCTCTGTCCCATCATCTGTCTGCAGACAACACAGTCCAGGAGAAGGATGCGGGTGAGCAAGTGCAGTTTCTGAAAACAAACTCTGTGCCTCTTCTCTCCTCTCCCTTCGCTCTCAGAACCAGTCTTAAAGGTGAAAAACTTATTTCTGGGCTAAACAGACAAATGGGGATAAAGTCATAAAGTCATCATGAAGTCACCCCAGGACACAGTTGTAATAAAATATATAATTATTTATTTAAATTGCCTGGTTCTGATTTTGCTTTAATCAGAAGAGAAGGTGAATACGCTGAATTTAACTAAACACTAATTCCTTCTTTATAATGAGTCTTGCTCCAGATTATGCAAACTTCATAATGAAGTTAAATTTAACAAAAAATTATAGTCTTTCATTCTAGTTGCATATAGATTATTTAGAGATATATTCAGATAACATATGTAGGTGTGTCTTGTTAGCTTTATTTTGAAGATTTTCATAGTTGTGCCTAAAGATGAAATTCTTCTTGGTATAATGTCACTGGCAATAGATGGTGGTGTTCAGACTGTAAGTAAATATGGTTTTTTAAAGTTCCCTATTTTTGTATGTTTTCAGACATATTTGCCTTTGTCTTGTTTTTCTGCTGCCCACCAATAAATAGCAGTTGTTTCATCATCAGTGAAACCTTAAATCATATAAAACAATTTCTTTAAGTATTGGTTTCCTCACACTTTTTGAAGGTCTTTATAGATTGTGATGGATATTATGACACACATTTTTCCAGATTTATGTCTGAAGCTGTAAATTCTAGAAGTATATTCAATTAAATAATCAGATTTTGAAAAAGAAATTAAAACATTTTATTCCACTCTGAAGGCTGATGCTGTTATCTCATCCATGTTAAACCATCTGGACAGAATATTTAGGCTTATTTTTTGATTATTATTTTTGTAATATCTGTAAAAATAAATCATTACAAAAAAAAACAAAACAAAACAAAACAAACAGTTCTTTTGAGGTAACAGAATGTTTTTTGAATTATCTTGAATACATCCACTTACAGTTTTGCAGTGTTCCAAAACAAAAATAGGTACAGAAACTGCTTTTCTGAAGTCAGTTACCATAGAAAGGAAGTATAATAATAAAATCTTTCATGAGATCATACTTTATTGATTTAATCAGCTTAAAAATGTATGGATTTTTATGTGGCTACATTTCTATTTTATTTAACTGAAACAAATGTCTAAAAAATGTATGAATTATTAATGCTTAATTGTATCATTGTTTGGGTTTTTTTTTTCTTATAGTAATGTCAATGAAACAAATCATCCATTTCAGGCACACAAATTATATAAATCAAATATACAATAATTTATATGAATGATGTAGCTCAAAAATATTTTGAGCATGCTAAGAAAACCCTTACAGTGCTTAAAACCAGTTCTATGCTCTTCCAAATGCTAAGTGCAAAAGGAAGTGGACCAGAAGAAGAACAGTTAAAGGTAATCAGTTGGCTTGTCAAGAAAACAAGTTTGTTAGAGATGAAAAGACTAATCTCTCCTTGTTCTTGTGTCCAAAGAGAAGAGGAATAAGGAAGATCACAAAGTTGCTCCTATTTGCAACAGAAAACTAAGAATGATTAAGAATGGATCGATGTCTTGAAGACCAAAGAGAGTGAAAGGCATCTTTTTCCATTGTTTGTTTGTTTGGATATTTTTCATTCAATTAAAATGAAAATGCTTAGTGCTGCAAGAAGTGTACTGATAACTTTTATCTTCCTTCTTACCATGAAGGTAAGAGCTCCATTCTGTCCTTGACACACAGAAGACAAGGTACCACCTGGCATTCCCAAATCTCATACTCTCTTGCTAGTAAAAAGAAAACCAAACTGAGAAGTATATGAAAACTTCTTGCTTAGGGAAATTCAGTATAGGAACGGGCAGTCATGCAGCACATATTCTCATTTGCTATATTTGTTAAAGCACATCTGGATATTCAGACTGAACATCCATGCTGCCTGCAACAATCTTCTTGTAATGCTGGATCTGTATTTGTCTCTTTCTGCATCTCTTTCCTTGGATATCCTTCATCAGACAGTGAGATAAAGTAAGATGAGCACAACTTAAAGAGCAGTGCAATAGTTTATTGGCTAATGCTCAAAGAACGAGTGACTGGAACTAATACCTTCTAGACCAAGTATTTATTTGCTCACAAAGCACAAAGAAACAACCAACTAATCTTTGTGACCTGGTAGTCATCTACCAGATGGGGAAAGGTCAATCTTCATTGCTGCTAGTAAGACATCATCAACATCATGTTCATTGAGGATGTTTTTAATCCTTTATATTTTTTCAGATAAGTCATAAAATCATAGAAGATCCTAAGTTGGAAGGGATCCACAAGTATTTGTCTTATGTAATCCCTGAACTGTTAATGACTGCTGTCTCAACAATAATACTATTGTCTTTTTTTACCTTTCTCAGTATACTTCTTTCCTGGTTGGAGAGTATGGAGATGCCTAGTGATATATGAACTTGTATCATGGGAATGTTGGAATATATTTAAAGCATTTTTTTCTATATCATAGAATTTGTTCAGTTACAGACCTATTCCTTGGAGACACCCTTGGAAGTCTTTATTTAAAATTTCTCTGGATACAGTCTTTACCAATCAACTCTCATTGAAACTCTTTGAGCAGTAACTTGGACTACATGATTTCCAGAGGTCTCATTAAACCTAAATTGATATATGATTCTATGACATCTTCCAGAAAGGAATGCCCTGGAATACATGTCTGTTGAAGGAGACAAAATAAAGTGCACAGGTATATGGAAGGGCAATGAGAGAAGTCCTATAAAAATTTTACAGATGAAGAAAGGAATTTGCAAAGGAAACTCTCAGAAACATGCAAAGGTTTGGATTGGAGAAGACCTTAAAGACTATCTAGTTCCAGTCCCTCCACCATGGTCTTGGTCACCTTTTACTACACCAGGTTTCTCAAAGCCCCATCCAAACTGACCTTGAACATTTCCAGGGATAGGGCATCCAAAACTTCTCAGAGTAACTTGTTCCAGGATCTCCCCACCCTCACAGAAAAGAGTTTTTTCCTGATGTCCAATCTAAGCCTAACCTCTTTAAGTTTAAAGCTTTTACTCCATGTCCTATCAGCACATGCCCTTGTAAAAAGTCCCTTTCCAGCTTCTACAGGAAGTAGTCATAAAGATAAAGCTGTGAGAAATGTGGAGGAGAAAAAAAGATATTAAAAGTTATTCTTTCAGATGAATTGCAGACACAATTTCTCCATGCAACCCCATGATTTTTGGAATTTCCTTGATGTATTCATCATTCTTTATTTGATTCTATGCTTTGCCTGTTCAGATGAATGCTTCCTTCTTCAAACCTGGATGAGCCTTACATGGAGGGGAAAGACCTCAGTTGAGAGAAATAATATACACCTCAACAGGTCCACAAGATCTTGAAATCTGGATGTCTGTGCTGCTGGAAACTATAAACAAATTCAGTGTTGTCATACATGTTCTTTCTCTAAAGAAAGCTGTTAATGAATAATTTGTTTTAAATCAAGCCAGAAACATTTCAGAAAGTTGGTCAGTCCTGATCTTCATGATAAAATTAATGTCATTTGGAGTAGATCTCATTGTCACTTAGGCTAGAAAGGAACATTAGCCTTGTTCTTTATCAAATTTGATGTTATGATTTTATTGCTATTTCAGCCTTGGAAAATGTTCAAAGGCAGAGCCAATATTCCTTTCAAAGGGAGTACCAGAAATCTTCTTCCCTGTATCAGTGTCATGATTTTCTTTATTTTTGCCTTTATTTATATTGTTTTAACTCATTCTCAGCCTAGAATACAGCTGTTTGGTTTTTCTTTGTATGTTAACACTGTATCCTGCAAATGGAAGCTTTCCTGGCACAAATCATGATATACAGAAATATGCTATAGAAAGAAAATATTCCTAAATTGCCCTTACAAGTGCAATATATTATGCCCTAAAATTTGACTGGTCTTCCCAGTCACCCAATTAAGCAACTTTTATTCCCAGTCCAGTAATATGAGGGTGACTGAAGTAGAGGTTCTACATTTTTTGGTCTAGTTATCCTTCTGACATCATATTTTTTTTTCTTTACTTCTGAGGCTGACCAGTGTATTTCATGATAGAGAGCAACAGCACATTAACAGCAGCTGTTGAGATTTTCTGTGTATGTGTGAAATAGGAGCCTATCAGATGTGAAGTAGATAATGAACAGAGCATGTCTCATGATTGTTACCCATACAACAAAAAGGCTGGCTGGCAACACAGCCCATCATTAACTGTCCATAAAGTTCTCTCTAGCATAAACTCTATTATAAGTCCATAAAATTTGTAGAACGTTATCAGAGATAATCAAACAAGTGCTGAGTATGTCAGTCTTGGATTTAGAAGCTGTACAACTATATTTGTAAAATGTTTCATCCAGTTGAAGTGGCTGAGAAACAAATCTCATTAGCCCAGGCACTCATTAGCACTGCATCAACATATCTGCATTGGCTGTGGGAATCTGAGCCAACATTGCTATTCACTGTTTTGCCACAGTACATCAATGTGTGAGTTCTGGTTGCTTGCTTCAAGCTATACTGAAAATACAGACCTCATGAATTACTGAAAGCATCGTGCACTAAGAAATCAACAGATCATAAAAGGAAAAAATTAGTTCAAAGAATTCTGCAAAAAATAAACCTTAACTGCTCCTTTGCCAGATTCCTCTGGATCTGCAGGTGCATCTCATCAGGTCTCATGGACTTGTGCACATCCAAATTCCTTAAACGTTCTCAAACATGCTGGCAGTTTTTAATTCTCCCAGTCCCTACTTTTGTCTTTTATGGCTCAGGTTGTGTTGCTGGAGCACTTACTGGTGAAGATCAAAACAAGAAAGTGATTAAATACCTTAACCTTCCCCTGGCTAACTAGGTCTTCTCTTTCCTTCTGTGGAGGAAGGAAATATTTTCCCTAGCCGTCTCTTGCCATTAGTGCCCTTGGCCAGGTTTCATTTTATCAGGACTTCAGCTTTTTAACCTGATCTCTGGCTGCTTGGATAATCTCTCTGTAGTCCTCCCAGGTTAGCTTACCCTGTTTCCACTCTCTGTAAGCTTCTTTTTTGTGTTTGAGGTTGTTCAGGAATTCCTTGCTTATCCACACAGC
The DNA here is from genome assembly GCF_026979565.1 of Vidua chalybeata. Taxonomy (NCBI): domain Eukaryota; kingdom Metazoa; phylum Chordata; class Aves; order Passeriformes; family Viduidae; genus Vidua; species Vidua chalybeata. The sequence continues at coordinate 123,245,673 of NC_071530.1, read as the reverse complement.
CATCCTGGCATTTTTGCCTATGGTGACCTTCAATCAAGCTTTCTTGAGCCCCTCTTCTCTCCAAGGCTTTATCACATAGCGCTCTACCAAGCAGAACCCTGAAGAAGCCAAAATTTGTTTTCTAGAAGTTTAGAGTAGTGGGCTTGCTGTATGCTCTTCCCATTTCGCTAAGGATCTGCAAGTCCGGCATTTCATTGTCACAGCAGCCAAGGCTGTCCTTCAACATTACATTCCCCACTTCAACAGCTCCTCCTTGCTGGTAAGAAAAAGGTTCAGCGCAACATCTCCTTGCTGTACTTGGAGAGGGACATTGCTATCAACACATTCCAGGAACTTGCTTATGCCTTTCTTTGTTTTCCTTCCAACACAGAAAAATTGATGTGCTATTGGGGCAATTGAAGGCCCCCACAGGGGCTTGTGAACATGAGGCTGCTCCTATTTGTCTGTAAAGGGCCTCATAAGTTCAGTCTTCTGTTGGGTGGCCTGCCCCAGACCCCCACAATAATGTCCCCTGTCCCTGCTCTCCCTTTAATCCTGACCCATAAGCTCTCAGGCTGCTGCTCATCCATCCCTAGGTGGAGCTCCATGCATTCCAGCTGGCCATTGACAGGGAAGACAACACCCTCTCTTTGTCTGTCCTTCATAAAGAGCCTGTATGCTTGCATTCCACAGCAGCCATTCCACCACATCTCCATAACAATAAGATCGTAGCCCTGCAGGTGTATGTGTTTTTGTAACTCCTCTTGTTTATTCCCCATGTACTTGTTAGAGGCATTTAAGTTGGGCCCAGGATGAAGCTGACTTCCTGGCTGCATTTGCAATTGTTATTTTCAGAACGTATTTCTAAGCAGGTATTTATTTCGTGAAGTTGTACAAAGAAAAACACCCTACCTGTCACAGAACAGACTCTAAGCAAATAAAAAAGCTAAAAAGTGATGTCTCTACACATCTAAGATCTAAGGTGACATGACAAAAGAAGCACTATTAAAGTAGCAAGAGAGATAAAGGGTAATAACCCAAATATTCTACATTTGAAATAAGGCATAAGAAGAATTTGGAAGAAACACATGTACAATTCTCTCTCTAAAAATAATGTAGAGATGAGGTAAAGTTCAAGTACCCAAACCCATTTGAAAATATCAGAGGTCAGTTGTTCTCAGGCTTACATTAATGACATTAATTTGTGTTTGTATATCTTACCAACATTTTGCCCTCCTCCTCCTACTTTTAGCGTTCTAATAATATATTCACCTTCAAAATAGTTTGATATCTTTTTAAAATTAGCAGTGAAGGATATGTTTTCTTCTTTTCCTCCACAAGTATAACTCTCCAGAGGGATACTGGTCTGAAGCCCAGGAGTAGTGCTGCAGGCTTAGACTAATAAATCATTTTTAATCAGATTGTTTGTATCACTGTAGTAGTAATTTCCTTTTAATATCTTTATGTCCAGAGAACTCACAGTAATTTCTTTCAGCTTTCACAGTTTTATATTCTGAATTCAAAAGATAAATACATAAAGTAGAATCCCCCACATATGCAAAATTTGAGGTACTAATGGATTATTATTTGATTGAGTTTTCATTTCTAGATTCAAAGTAAGAGAACCATGTTTTGCAAAACATAATTTCAAATGAAAATTTAAAACTATACAAAAAATTGCTTCTTTTTTATAGATGCAACAAAAAAATCTCAATTCCTCTCTGTTCATCATTAAATTAATAATATTGAGTTTGCTAATACTGAAAACATTAGTAGGAATTTGTATCTTCTCAGGTCCTTGTCTTTGTTTCATTTGTGTGCATGAATAATCTAAAAATATTTGTTGAATTTCTTTGGCCTCAAAATATGTATATGTTCCCTTCTACAATAAAATAAATGAACTAGACAACAAAAGGGAATATGAAATCCCTGAAGAAAGTATATCCTAAAATAAATCAGAATATTTTAAGAATAAAGTAATGAATCCATTTCATTATATCTTGCAATGAGAACAGCAATCTGAACATTAGGAAGTTCAGATTGTAATGCATCATAGACTTCCATATAGAGAGCAGAAAAGCAATTCTAATAAATAGGCAGATCATATAAAAATGATTTGTATCAATATCTATCAGTCTGAACTCTGACAGTAGTGCACCCACTGTTTCCCCCAAAGTAGGCAATAATGAAAAAGTGTCTCTTCCATTTATGCATTAATTTCAGGACTGATTGCACCTAACCACATTGAATCTGTCCACATCCTTTTCAAGCATGGCAACTAATGATCACAATTCCTGTCATGTAGATCAGTGCTTCAACATCCGGTTGGAAATTGTCAACTCTGCATACTACAAATCTACGTTCTGTCAATATTACAAATGGATAAGCAGACAGGTGCCATTTCAGAACTCCTCTCATACTGTTTTAAGCTGTGCTGAGCCATTTTGTCAAATAAAGCTCAAAAATGTATTTCCCTGAGCTCAAAAAATGTTTCCCTGCATTTGGTTTTTAATACACAATATTGCATGTGTCCATTTCCAGGTTTTTACCCTGAGTCAATTTTTACTCTTCAGGATGGTACAACTTTAAGGTATAATGTCCCAAAATACAACACTGAGAAAATACAACAATTTTCTATGCTAGCTTTTCAGTTAGGCAATAACTCATACACAGAGGACATCTAATGGATCTTTTGCAGATCAAATTCAATAATTTTACAGGCTGGAGAATTGAGAACAGTCCTGCTGAGAAGGACTTGTGGGTCCTGGTGCACAAAAGGGTGGACCTGAGCTGGAAATGTGCATTTGCAGTCCAGAAAGTCAACCCTATCCCAGGCTGCACCAGAAGTGTTGGCCAGCAAGTCTGTGGAGGTGATTCTTCCCCTTCATTCTTGGGAGACCTCGCCTGGAATACTGAATCCAACTCTGATGTCCTCAGCATGATATGATGATATGTATGTACCTGTTGGAGTGAATCCAGAGGAGAGCCATGAAGATGATTGGAGGGATGACATATCTCTTCTATGAGAAAAGTCTGAGAGAGTTGGGGTTGTTCAGTCTGCAGAAGAGAAGGCTCTGGGGAAACCGCGTTGTAGCCTTTGAGTACTTAAAAGAACTTTTTGAGACAGATGTGGACAAACATTTCTCAGGGTCTGTTGCAATAGGACAAGATGTGATGGTTTTAAACACATAGAAGGTCAACTTAGATTTTATATAAGGAATGAGTATTTTACAATGAGGGTGGTGTGACCCTGGAGCAGGTTGCGCAGAGAGGTGGTGTATATCCCATCACTGGAAACATTACTGGTCAGATTGGATGGGAGTCTTAGCAACCTCTTGTAGTTTAAGATGTCCCTGCTTATTGCAATGGAAGTTTGAACTAGATGACCACTAAAGATGTCTTCAAACTCAAACTGTTCCATGATTCTATGATTCTATGATTCTATGATTCTATGATTCTATGATTTTCATATTTATGTCTCTCACCATCTTCTTTAATGGCTTCCTAATTCCAAAAAATAATAAAGAAATTAGAGTGATGAGGAAAAAAGAAAAAATATACATCAGGAATAAATTATTGTGAGAGAAAAATTATATTTACAACATAAGCTTCACTTTAATTATTATGCAGAACATAAAAGCAACAATGAAATAAAATACAATATGATCAATAAATAGCATACTGTTAATCATATTAAATAAGGGACACTGCAGACAATCGAGAAAAGGTCAGTGATAATTTACCTACTACTGCAAAAATCTACTTGACAGATTGCTAGCTTTTCTGAAGGAATAGACATTTTAAAAGTTAGAGAAGAAGAATGAATGCTGTCAGATTAGGCAAAAAGAGTACTTACAAACTAGGAATGACAGAGAGATAATCATGCTGACATCAAAACTTCTGCATAAAATAACATGTACTGTTAAAAAGTGTGAAGAGTTTTGTTTGTAATGAATATTTTGACAGATATGTCATACAGGTTTCACCTCTCTTCCAAATTTCCATTCTATTAACACAAAAGAACAAAAGTAAGAAAAACATTTTTGGTAATATGGTAAATGTACATATATATGCATACATATTTTAAGATATATATGTGCTCTGACAGTTAAGGAGTATGTGGTCTGACCTTTTGAGTATTTTCTGATTTGTTTGCTTTGTAAATCTGCTACCTCTGTTTTTAAGATAAACACCACAGGAAACGTCCATTGGATTTTTATTTCCAAAAGATTTGAAGTATTCTCCAGCTACTTAAAAGGTGTTGATCTAAGCCTCATACCAACAGTGTGAACAAGTGCCCTTTTCAGGTCACAGATTTTTTATGCAAAGAGAGTTCTATAAATATTTTCAATATTTTTTTTCAGATGGAAAAATGTGTTCTCATTTCTATAGATATTAATTTATTATGTGATTTTTTCACACTATACCATTACCCATTTCAAAAACTGTAGAATAAACTCAACACCAATCCATTTATCCATATCTATGTGTGTTTGTGTTTGTGTACTTATATTTATGCAGTCTCCCTGTCTGCCCACGTAAAGTCCATGGTGGGTTGATCCCTGCCAGACACTATGCCTGGCTCTTGCTCCCTCCCATCTTCCACAGGATGGGATCAAAACAGAAGGAAGGCAAGAAGGCTTGCAGATCAAGATCATGACAGTTCAATAAATTAAGCAGAAACCACATAAGTGACCAAAACAGAAAAAAACCCCAATATTTTAGTTCTTCCCATTAGTAGGCAGATGTCCTGTTACTTCCTGGGAAGGAGAGCCCTTAGCATGCATAAGAGTTGCTTGGAAAAACAAAGACCACAGTCTCAAACTTCCCTCTTTCTACTATTTTCCCCTGAGCTTCTTACTGCTGAGCATGACAGCTTGCAGTATGGAATATCCATTTGGTCAGTTTGGTTAAGTTGTCTCAACTATGTTCACCCACAAATTCTTGTCCACCCCAAGCTTATTCAGAAAGAAAATGAGGTGAAGAAAGCAAGCCTTGGTGCTGTGCATTGCTGAGCAATAGATGAATGATTACTGCGTTATCAACACTCTTTTAGCCACAAATGCAAATCACAGCATCGTACGGGTTGCTATGAAGAAAGTTAACTTCATTCCACACAGATTCAGTTCAAAATCTCATTTCCTATTTGCAGATGTGAGGAAAGAGGTAAATTTTATACTTCCTCCATCTTTCTAATTTTTACCATGTTGCACAAAGAGAAAATTATGAGACTACATCAAGACTGAACCTAAAGATAGTAGTGCACCAAGCAAAAGTTGACAGCTCTACTCTGATTTGTTTTTTTTTAAGTAGATTGTTGCATCCCGGGTTTGGGTTCAGATTAGGGGTTCTGATATATGTTAGTTAGGCGGTTCTGTGTACCCCTGTGCACCTGCCCATGTTCCCCCCCCACGGTGGCCCGCTCCAGGTCTCTTACCATTGGAGTATCACCATGCCAGTCCTGTAACCACCCCCTGTCCACTCCGGAGAGTTCTGTGTCTGTTACCCCGTCCCCGCAACCCCGCTCGTCCCAGAGCCCCGTGTCTGCCCCTGTCACATCCCCGTTGGTTACCCCGGTCCATGTCACTCCCCCATAGCCTGCCTCCATTGGGCAAGGGAGGCTTCTGCCCCCCTCGGCCCGGCCCCTATAAAATCCCGCGCACCCCCGGTCTCAGCGCCATTTTGTCCATGAGGTGCTGGGGAGCGAGCTGCAGTTCTCCATCACAGCTCCCCGCGGCAAATAAAGCCTTCCAGCTAACCGCGCGGACAGACTGGACATTCCTTCCCTCTTTGTCTCGCCCCTCGCGCCGGCAGCAGAGCTCAGCCGGCCCCACCCCGGTGCGTAGAACGCAGCAGCGCCCGGGACAAGCAGCAGCCCCGGTCCAAGCAGCAGCCCCAGTCCCGTCAAGAAGCAGCACCATTCCAGGCTCTCCGGAGCTGCCCAGGACCAGGGAAAACAAAGCAAGCCGCAGTAGATAGGTTATGGAAGCCAGAAAAGAACCAAAGATCACAGAAGGAGGAAAGCATACAATTATATTGGGTCAGGGCATTGGGACAACCTAATCAGGTCTTACTGTCTTAATGAACTTAATTTCTACATAACTAGAAGATAGAAACAATAGAACTAAAACTCTGGAGATATATATATATATACATATACACAGACACACATATACATATATACAAACCTCTAAATATTATATTAAATTTATACTATTAATATAATTTATTATATTAGATATATAATAGTTATATATATAAGTTTAGCTATGGAGAACACATCAGTCTTTAACAATACCACGGTCTTGCTGGGAATGCTGAAAAACAGGTGGACATTGTCCATAAAAGGATGCACAGATGACTTTTCAGTAAATCTTCACTATGAATTTTGGGGCTTTTTTTGCTTTGCATTTTCTGAAACAGTGAATTATGTAGCTGATGAAAAATATTTCCATATCACTCAAATTTAATGTACTTGTCTGTAACTCTGGAAAGACTTCAGAACAGCTGGAGCAATTGACATTGTGACAACTACCTAAGAAATATCACTATATAGTAGAGCATAAAACTTTAAAACCACTTCTAGAATCAGATGGATTTACACCTGTAAAACCTTGGAGTTGCAACAACAGAATAGATAGCACACTTTAATGCCAAAGCAGGTGAGACAGGACAAGAACTAAATTTTCCATATAAATCAGGGATTCATTATGTCCTGTCAAGTACATCCTTCTTCTAAACAAGGAAAGGATGGCAATTCTGTCCCTTACTGCCAAGCCCCACAGCTTAGTGGAGAGCTAGTACCTAAAAATCAACAACATCAAAAGAACTTTGAGCATACAGAGAAATTATTAAAAGAGTCTTCATTAAGACTACATTACAGCATGGGTTTATACTTTACTCTGTGGCAAAATGAAATCTCTCCCAAATCCCAGCTACAGATCTATAGTGCAGCTGAGTTTCTATGACAATTTTAACGGAAAAAATAATAAATTAGTCAAGACAGTCAGCAAGTCCTTTTTTTAACAAACCAGTTATTATTCAAAATCTAAATCAAGGGGATTTTATCTCAGTTTAGACTACTTGTAACAATAAATATGTTTCAAGACAATAAATAAAACATCCAGGCTGAACACAAGTCCTTCAGAAACAAAAGAATAGCCAACATCAGAATGTCAAGAATATCAGAATGTCATTGGAAAGTTATTTAATGCTTAACCATATTTGCAGAATGTTTCTGTAATTAGGTTTAGCAATTTAGAACATATTTTCTTTAATAATGAACACTTAATCAAAGAAAAAAGTAATAAATTTTGAAAAAAAAAAGAAGATAGGATTTTGTAAATAGGAGTAAAGTAAATTATTCTACTCATGGTTCTTCATTTCCTCTAACACTCAAATATCAAAACCTGAAACAGAGCAAATAGCTCACCTCTTTCCCTTGAAAGTAATTAAAGATAAAATATGCTCTACAGCTGTCACACAAATGAAAGAATGGAAACAATTTCCAATAACAGAAAGAAGAAATAAGTTTTTCTATTATTAGAATTATGTCAAACATACATAGTACTTTCTTCTAATATGGAAAAGTCAATATCAGTAGCAAACTTATTTTCAATCCCTTTAAATACAGTGTCTAAAAGCTACATAGAAACTTAGCTATAGTGAGACTTGGAAAGCCTCTGGAAATCTTTTTTGTTTGTGTCCTACAGTTCCCAGTGCCCTTATTTCTGTTATGGGAATGGAGTATAAAATCAGTTTATTCATTTTCACACATAATTCGGTGTCTGAGCCTTCTAGTGCTGAGAAGAGGAGATAAAATTTATATGTGCACAGCAAGAAGCAGAGCTTGAGAAGAAAAGAACAAAGGTTGTGTTATTGTGCAGGAATTCTGGCATCTTTGGTTACATCAGACAACAAGAGATTTCTTCCTTCACTTACAAAGATGTTGCAGGTGGTGAAACTATTTTCTTTGTACAGATGTGAGCCATCAGCCTAAAAACCAAACTTCTTGAATAAAAACCAGAGAATTCCTAACATTAATTTTTAGGTTCATCAACATTACAGATAAAAAAGTGTCTCTAATGTAGCACTGAGGGATACTTTGCTAAGGTTTAAATCCAATTGTTTGGGTTGCAGTCACAGGATAGTGGTTGAAATACAAAAAAAAAATTCAAGAACTTTCCCCACACATTTTTTTTCTTTCTCAGAGGGTGTGAGTTATGAATTACAGTTACTACTGAACTGAAAATATTCTGTATATGCTTCAGTTAGAAATGGAGTAATTAATTCAGTAAAAATGTAACTCAAGTCTTTATGTACTACACTTCAACACTGCCATATCTTCAAATAAGTTATTAAACACACCGTGAAGTGCAAATCCATGGTAGACCTGCTGAAGTAAGGAAGACAAGGAAAAATTTCAGGAAAGATTTGGAGAGAAAGATTGCATGAAGGGAAGTACAACAAAAAAACAATACAGAGAAATTAAATTGATAAAAAATGTTGAACAAAAGACAAATGTTTGCTGCAAATCTGTAGCTAAACTATTAATATAATGTAGAACATGATATTATAGGATCGACATCTTTATGAACCTCTTAAGAAACACATAATGTCTTTTGTCCCTACTGATTCAGGAGCACTGACAAAGGCTTTCCTTTGACTGATTGCTCCAGAAAAGAGCAGAAGATATCTTGTGACCTTCAGACCTACCATTAAATTTTGAATTTATTTCAAAACATGATTTGTGCCTGCTAAATTTGGTAGGCAAAATTGTGAATGGCTCAGTAAAAAAATAAAAAGCTCCCTTTTTATCCCTGCTTTCATACTGTCATTCAGTATGGATGGTTACAAGGATAGATAGACTCTTTACACATAGCATATCCAGAATCGGGACAATAACCCAAACTTAGCACCACTCCATGATACTCTGCCCTTGTAGCACAAAAGCCTCAGAGAATTTTCACCCTGACACTCTAGCCAGAAAGATGTGAGGCAGTTGGAACTGAGAAAGTTGGAAACACTGGAAATCTGAAACTAAAGACTCAAACCTCCTAAGTTGTTCTAAAAGAGGAAAATAAGAAAGAATCATGGAAAACAGAGAAGAAAACATAGAAATTACGTAGAGGAAAAGACTGTAGGATTGATGGGCATTCAATGAGAATGCATTTTGTATCAAAAACATTTGAACCTTTTGTTTTACTAAACAGGTAATCATCTTCTACTCCTCTGCCTTTCTCTATCTCTCTCTTTCTCGCTCTCTCTCTATATATATATAAAGGGTCAATAACAATGACACTTTATGTATTCTCTGCTTTTTCCTTGCAATTTATATTAAATACCAAGTCAGCAGTGATACTGAAAAGACTTTTATTCGTAACTATGTGCAACATTTTATGTAAAATGATTAAACAGTGCTATAGGATGAAAAAAGCATTACCTTGTCAACTTATGGTGCATATAGCACAGAAAGAACATTGACCTGTTGGTGCCAGTCCAGAGGAGGGCCACCAGGATGATTAGAGGAATGGAAGCACCTCTCCTGTGAGGAAAGACTGAGAGTCTTGGGTTTGTTTAGACAGGAAAGGAAAAGGCTTCAGGGTGACCTAGTTGTGGCCTTCCACTATCCAATGGGGACCTACAAAAAAAATGGAGAAGGACATTTTACAAGGGCATGTATTGACAGGATATGGGGGAAAGGCTTCAAACTGAAATAGAGTAGGTTTAGATTATGCATTAAAGGAAAATTCCTTACTGTGCAGGTGGTGAATCACTGGAACAGGCTGCCCACAGAAGTTGTGGTTGCCCCATCCCTAGGAAGGTTCAAGGACAGGTTGGGCAGGGCTTGGAGCAACCTGTCTAATGGAAAGTGTCCCTGTCCATGACAGGGGGTTGGAAGTAAGTAATTGTTAAGGTCTCTTCCAACCCAAACCATTTTGTGATTCTATGACTCTATGAACATACAGTTATCTTCCCAAAAACCTATGCCCTTTTAAATCCTGAATATTTCTTTCCAAAGGAATTCAAGATACTTCATGCTATATTATATATATATATATGTATACTCATATTTATAAAATGGCCCCTTGCAGCTTTTTAAATGATTCTTAAAAAAACTCAGTCCTTTAAATACATTTCTTTGAAGAAAAGAGTGAAGTATTGCATGCAGCAAATCTCAGTGTATCTTAACTGATCCTTTTTGCAGGAGTTCCATTTCCTCATTATTTGATGACTCAACAGATTCTCCACACTAAAATAGACAGAAGGTCATAGTCTGTAATTTCTGACCTCCTGTAAAATATCATAATTTTACAGTTTCTTATGGATATCTAGAGGTGCTTGAATATCACTATATGATATTTCCGTCTCTCCTGCTAATTAAATATTTTAGTAATTTCAACATACCTTGGATGTCAAATGTGAATACTAATACACATTTTCTTCTGCAGGAAAAGTACATAAACATTATATGTATATATATGCATGATTACTTCAATTTCTCTTTTTAAAGTTCTTTTCCTAAATCTAGTTGAATGCTAGACAATTTTGGTTTTTTTTTTTCTGCATCAGTACATATAGCATGAAATCATCATGTTTTCTCAATGTAGAATATTTTCTCATCCTCTGCTCTTCCCCATCTGCAAGCATGACCTAATATTCCCCAAAAATATAAAGACTTTGTCAAAATCACGTGATATTCTATTGGCAAACATATTCAAAGAAAGGAAATTAAAAATCAGACATATGGATGATGCATTTGAAAACTTAGGGCTTTTTCCCTTCTATAAAATATTATCTGTCTGCCATCTATATTTAATATGGATGATGAAAAATGAAATAGAAATTGTATACTTCAATTCTTTAATTTTCACAATGGTTGTGGAACTGCTCCAGCAGCTGTAACCTTACTGAAGTGTGATCTTTTCTAAATACATAAGTGTAACAGAAATTGTGTGCACACCTTGACAGTATAGAAAGAGGTAAGATGTACTAGCCTACGTGGTTTCCCTCTCAAGTTCTAAGATGAAGGGTGTTATTTATTTATAAGTATTTTCTCTAGCACTAATGTAACTTCTCATATATGAAAAGGATAGAATTCTGCTCATATCATAATATTTCTCCAAATTAACATTACTTCATTGTATAGTTTACCCTTTGTGTTGTGAAGTCAATTGAGCAAGACTGAGATATTTTTTCAAATATATTTGACCGCAAAGATAAAAGTCATTAAGCCATATAACATAAAAGACATCAACTATTCTATATCCCAATTTTACATAAGCATAAATTGTTGTAGAGTAGATATAGTACATAGAATGTCAGGTGTCTGTAAGTACATAATGGCTATACTTCCAGAAATTTCCATTTTTGAAGCAAGGCATTTGCATGGATCTGTCTACAGATTTCCTAAAATTAACTTGGAAAAGAGAACAAATATTGAGAATTAAGGGAAAAATAAATTAAATGAAAACAAAATTTATAAAGTATTTTAGATATAGAAATTAAAATATATGTAAGCAGAAATGGCAGAGAAGCAGCATGCACCCCCACATACTCAAGCCCCTCATACAGGTTGCTACTAAGCAGCATACATCATGTGGGTTTCCTGAATGACTCCTGAGATTATACCAAATCAGGAGTAAATTATTCATTGCCATGCATTTTGGAGACTGGTCTCATGTGGCTTACAAGCAATAGTTCTGATTAAAGAATAATAAGGAGAAATGAAAGGAAGGGTCTTCATAGACATGACTCTCAGACTCTTGTTTTTGGTTCTCACTCAGAAGCATTTTTATAAATCTAAATTGCCCAACAATACTAAGCATGCAATGAAGCAAAAGTGGATCATATACCCTTAATTCCACTTTGTACAGGTAGTTATATTACCTTGACTAGAATTCATTTTAAGCTGCAGCCAGCTTACTGGTGTAACTAAGGTATATTATCTTTTCAAAAGATAAAGCTATATATCAAAGAAAGAGTAGTTAGAAGATGTGCAAAACTTATGGTCTTACAGCTACAAAAATACTGCAATCTAATAGCTATTGTTAGAATAATAGTAACACTAAATACCAACAAGGAAGCCAATGGAACTTTTTTATTAGATATTGCTTATTCTGTATTAAACCAATATGTAACTCAATGTCTGGATTTTTCATGCTTTATTTGCCTTTTCTTATTGACAGTTTGGTTTTTCCTATATTAGTTGCTAACAACACTCAACTATATGTAAAAATGAAGAAATCATGAAGTCTGAATGAAGAGAAGTTAAACTTTGGTACAACAAAGAAAATGTTTATACAATGCTTACTTACCCGACAGCTGAAGTTTGACTAAATCCAGCAGAAAGCCAGGCAAATATGTTCCTAAAACTTTAATATATGCCACAAGGAAATTGAGTATGCCATTCTCCCCATCTTCTAGGCACCTGCCTCTACTTATTTTGTAATAAAATATGAAATTGCTTACTTATGAATCCACAACAATGAGAGAAATGAAAAGGAATTCCACTAGAAAAGTAAAGATCTTTTCACCTTTGACAGAAGCTTTTTGTTCAAGGGAAACAAAATCAAAATAATAATTTGATACATATTGCTTATTTTATATAGATATAGTCCATACAGTTTAAAATCTGAAGTTACTTATAAGATTTCTTTGAGTAATATATACACAGGAGTTTACTAATAACATTGTTGACAGAAAATTACGTATAAGTTCAAATGGAATACTAACACTGTGAAATGCTATTCTCATAATCACTATACCAGTTAATCATTGTTGCCAGGAACAAACAAACAAATAAACAAATGAGCTATTTAAGTAATTTGATCTGCTTAGAAACATTTGATATCTTAATGCTACTGATTTAGAAATCTGAAATGGAGCAATGTGCTCAAAAACATGATAAGCAAAATCTGGTGCAAGGTAAGTTAAGTTATTTTAAATTACCAGACTTCTGAGCATTTAAAATTGACTTTGTGAAGACTTTAAAAACATGGGATTTAGAATTAGACTTGAAGGAAAAAAGTTGAGCTCATCTGAGAAACTTCAAAGAAAATTAGTGTATTGGAGATGCTAAACTATGCTTGCCAAAGTATTCCTTGAAGCATTTTAAAAACAACCCCCACAGATAAACTAAACCAATTATAAAAATAATTTTTTAAATTATGAAAGATTATATTTTTGATTGGTTCAATCAATTTCAAACACATGAGTAGGAATTGATTACAAAACTAAAGTTAGTAATTCTTCTGGCAAGATGAATTTTGAACAAGTCATATTTTGAGGTGCAAACATGTCCTAAAGTTGTTATAAATTTTATATGACAACTTGTATATAGACCTTACCATGGACATTGCTTTGCATGGATATACTCATATGACACTGTGCATATGTGCACAAACAGTATCTTAAGAGAAAAAAATCCACAAAAAAAATAGTAAGTGGGATGTAATTAAACAGAAGAATTTGAGTATAAAAATAAGATCCTTTCTGTAATTTTTCCAATGGCATTACATACATCTGCATCTCTCCACCATCAAAAAAGAAGACATTTAAGAAATCAAAAGTAACAATGGAATTCACAGTACTTGGTTTAGGATAAAAACTAGTGCAGTCACAGAAGTACATATAGATTTTTACTTCCCTATGTAGAATTCCTAAGAATTTTTGGAGAGCTCTTAAAAATAAAAATTCTAGACCATTTTTAGGCTGTATGGTCTTAGAAACTGTGAAAGGTTTTTTAAAAAGTAGAAACTAATACTATAATGCTCTATTAATTCTCTGTTAATACTTTTTTGGGTCTAACAGTGAGATTCAAATAATTCCGCCCTGGCATTTACTAATCTATTCCACTCAAACTATTGAAGGACTGATATCGTAAATCCATACTAATTTGCATTGACTGTAGATATAAAGAACGAGTGTAGATTAATATAAATACTGAAAACTACTGTTTCTGTACTGTAAACACAGCTTGTCCTACCAGGAGCTGTATTGGTTTTAAGAGCTTTCTGGTATTGTTCATTAAGATGAAAAGATAATATACTCTAGTTCTATATTAAATTTCATATGACATTTTGAGTAAGAGGCTAAAATGATACAGAATCAACATATTGCATGTTTTCAAAAGCTGGATTTATTGAGAGAACCTATGAAGGATTTTCACAAATTCTGTTACAGTGGCTTTTTTAAGTCAAGAATGTATTAAAAAAATGTATGCTGTATTTTAATATGCTCCATTTCAGTCACATTTACTTAGACATGATGTACCACTTAATTCACTGAAGTCCTATGGCCTGTATAGTGTCACATATGAGACTTGATTACACTGTTTCTTCTGGCTTTATGACATATGAATCCATTAATATCCACAGATTAAGCAGTTTTATGTCTGGTAGTTAAAGACGCGTGACTGCATTAAAAGAGGCTAAAAAGTTACCATATTTCAATGTAAAATTCTTTCTAATGAACTCTTTACATAAGTAAAGATAATAAATAGAGTCTTTAGAAAGATGAAACCTTCAACATACCTTCACAAGCTACTTAGCTGGAGAACTGACTAATTTGGAAGCTTAATGGCACCAGTTGCTGCCAGTGACAATCTACCTCTATCCACATACATAAAAAAATTAGCATGATGATACATTGATAATCCAAGTGTTAGCATGATTAACTATTACACTTGCTTGATTTGAATTTTCATTGCATATTTACCTCTTCATTAAATCTTTATTTTCTCTCAAATCACCTTATAATGAAATACTTATTCAAGTAAAAGACTACAAATGTACTGTATTTTAATTTTTTTTTAGTACCTTGATGGGTTATATATCAGAAAGACTGGAAATGCACAAAACCTTAAAAAAAAAAGTGAAAAATTTAGTCTAAATTTTGTGTAGTAATTCTTTAACTACTATTTCCACTGCAATTGCATGTAGTGAAACCTTCAAAAACTAAAATATATTTCATTTACCCAACCTGTTATCTTTTATGTTTTGACTCCAAATGTTTAAATATTTTCAGCGGAAACATTTTGCAACCATCTGGTCCACAGGTAGCAACAAATTTCAGTTAAATAAATATTATTATATTCTTTCTGTTCAAAATTCAGTCAATCTCCAGAATTTCACTTCTTTAGTGAAATAATACAGCAAATAATCAATCTACATTGATTTGGTATGGCAACAGTAGGGTGGAATAGAGTATTAGTCATTCTACTATTTTTTCTATTTGCCCACTTTCTCATCTCTCACATTCTCTCATCCTTTTTTTTTTCCTATTAAAAAAAAACCCCACTGCCAACAACCAACCAAACAAACCCAAATACAAGAGAAAAAATGACCCTAAATATAAAATATAAAAGACACAGACACAGGAAAGATCATCTATTATTTAATTTTTTTTCCTCTATGTCATAAATCACTCCCTTTTAAATCCTTGTATTTATTATTTTTATGACCTGTATTAATAACTGTGAAACATTTAATAATAACAAACAAATAAATAAATAAAATAATTTGTAGCATTTAATGAATTATTGGGAAAAGGTAACTCACCAGATATCAATTTGTGCATCTGCATTTAGTTGATTATGTGTGACTGCATACATATTCTTCCATTGCATTGAGTGGAGGCCTGGTTGAATCTTTGTCTGGAAACATTTTTAGACTAGTCAGAAAACGCACTTTAATACTTGACTGACTCGATGTTTGCTCAGCTCTTGATTCCACTCTCTGAATTGATTAGGACTCCAACAACCATAACGGAAATTTAGGGACCTCCCTCCTGTATTTTCACCCAAAGTGGAAATCTAAAGGTAGACAAGATGAATCCCACCAACAAGAGTTTAAAAAGAAGTAATTTTCTTTTATGTTGCCTAAATATTTTCAGTGATAACTATATTGTGCTGAAAGTGAATTTTACAGGTAATGTTATTTAAATAGTATTTCCTTTTCTAGTGGAATAATAAGCTAGGAACATTCATTTACATTTCTTCAAATATTAAGCTTCAATTTCATATACTGTACCAAGGTTATTATCTGAGTACTATAGTATTTTATCATTTTTTTCACTGCACCCTAGTCCAGCTGGAGAATTCTCACCTGAGACTGCTTTTCTAAAAGCTCCTCCTGCACATGGCAGAGTTTTTCTTGTGTCCAGCCAAACCCTTCTTCCAGTTTTTCTGTGATTTTGATGCTTTTTTAAGCTTAAACCAGTTTAGATTATATGGTATAATTTAGATGGAAAGTCTTTCATTCCTGCAAAATAGTTCGTTTTCTAAAAGTAACCCATTTAAACCAACGTTTTATTATACCGTTCCACTTATCTCAATGCTTTATTTCTTGTGTATTAATTACAGGGGTAAAAAGTATAAGCACTCAAACTACACTATTTTTACACAGCTGTGTCAAGTCAAAAGTAAAAATAAATAAACAACAACAAAAAAATACATATCTCTATATAATTTCATATGCAAGAGAAGGGGAGGCAGAGAAAACTAATTTTCTAGCGTTTACATGGCTTTATCAATAGAAAATGAATTTAATCCAAACCTCCAGAGTGGACAATAAAACTACAGTTGAGGAAAACAGAATGCAAATATTGTCAGATTGCATGTGTTCTTTCCCTTTTAATAAACACCGAGTAGCCTGTTACCTTTCTCAAAAAGAAAAATAAAAAAAAGGCACTACCTTTTTTCCCATGGACTCTCAGGTCATACAGAGACTTTCTGTAGAATAGGTGGCTCCTGTGAGTTCCCATGCTCATTTGCTGTTATAATTTGTCTTTTTCAGGTTCTTTTATTCAAATGGTATTGTTCTTTTTACCTTTGCTGATACCTAAGACACTTCATTATCTTGTGCTCCAAAGTCCTGATCTATAAAAATCAGTTTTGTTCCCCAATAAATACATAAATACACATGCATCTATACAAAATCCTAGTGTTCTTTAAAAAAATTACACATCCTTAGCAAAATAAAACATCTCTGAATGTAAATTGCTAGATAAGAGTTAGATGTTATCACCACAGTTACTGTTCGTGCATTCTTTAAAATTTGTAATTTTTTTTTTTCATCCAGGAATAACATTAGGTATTAAATAATGCAATTATTTTTCTCACTCCAAACTGAAGGCTTCCCCCACCCCTGGTGGATCAAGACTGCAATATCGCTTTGACCAAGACATCTCAAAATTTCAACAATCAGCTCTCATTTCTGGACCCACAGGTGGTGATTTTATACCTTTATAGTCTTATAATTTATTTCACTTTTTTTTCCTTTTCTTTTATGCATTTTCTCAAATTAATTTTCTGCTTTTTATTATTGCTTGTCTAACTAAAATGGCTACATTTTAAAATTTGCCAAGTACTTTGTTTTACCTTAAATGTTCTAAAGTTTGGGAGTAAAAGTTTGATACTGAACCTCCCAAGAATTTTGTTGTTTTTCCTGTACACCCCTCAGAGTAAATCAAGCAACCTTCTCCCTCCCCAAGTGAACTGGGCCACAACAGCTGCAGACAAACAAACAAACAAACAAATAAATACCCCACCAAACCAAAACAAAATCAACTAAGCCACTCAGACAAATTCCATTCATTTTTGATAGGAATCAAGTGGGCTACAATTAACAGTAGTCAACACTACAATCTACAAGAGAACACTCAAGTCTGGTGAAAAATCTATAATTCAAAGGATGGACTCAGTATTGTCACATCCGATGATAAAAGTTTCTACTTCAAAACATTCAAGTGGTTTTTTGTAGGCCTAAAGTTCCTTTAGCCTTAAGAGCGGCTCTCATGCAATCTTAAGGGTTACCAGATTTAGAAAGAGAATGTATATTGCCATTTTGAATTCTGACAACTGAAATATCCATCTGAAAGGGAATTCCCAATTAATATAAATCAATTAACTTAAAATCAAAGGTTAAATCAAACAGAACTATGGCACTCTCTCAACCCTCCTCTTGGTTATAGAAGGTCTTGGCTGTTGTAGATTATAATGAAGACAGCAACAGATGACAAATTAAAGTCCATTCCTTATAAATCTCTGACTACAATTTTGAAAAAAATTCAAGAAAAAAACAAGATTATTTCCTCAATTTAAAAAATTATTTTGAATTTTTGCATGATATTGATAATGTTTATCCTTGAAGGCCTAATATACAATTCTGAAAATGATAGGCAAGGCAGTATTATGTTTACCTCAAGGTTAAATTTATTCATTAGAATTTGTTATTTTCAATTTTATTTGATGTCAATATGCAAAAAATCCTTTGCACACTCACCAGTTTCAGCAAGCTGATGTCATTTAAAAAATACCCAGTTTTTGTAGCTTCATTGATTGCCAGGGTGCCATTACAGTTGTTTATTATTCTTCCACCTACCACCAAATTTTCCATTATTAGACATGGTTTTGAGTTTCCTAGAGCTTTTCCCAGCTTCCTCTGTTTGGATTTAAATTCATCTTGCTGGGTTTTTGCTCAAGGCCAAATTATCTTGAAACATGTAAATGAAAATTATATCTATATTTCTAAGGAAGACATTAACAAATAAATATATGAGAGAATGGTCATGCAGAGAGAGTGAGCTATCATCTGTCTAAGTTCTACATCCATTCTGCTGAAAAGTTCTTGTGTCTTGGAGAAGATCAGTGCTGTGCTATGGCCCTTACATATCATGGAGTTTTTTGCTACCCTGTTGCTTCCCTGCTAGAGAAACTGCCAAATCTTTGTCTGATCTGATCAAGTCAGAAAATACAGCACACTGAGCAAGGAACCCCTTCACAGGTGTTCCTTCTGAAAAATATCCATATAAAAGAGGTGAATCCAATTTTACTTTCAAGTTGGGTGCCTCTTGAAATCTCTTTGACTTGGAAGAAGGCTCTGATGCTGATTTTACTTTAAAAAAAAATTACCGTGGCAAATTCAAATATTCAGCATTCTCAATACATCAGAATTAATGTTGCCAAGTGTAATAATTTCTGTCCAACCTGTGTAAGCATATTTACATGTTTTTAGATTTATCATTTGGTAATACCCCTTCCTTTCCCATATTATCCAGTTTGTATATCTTTTATCACTTAGCAGGCAAATACTTAAATATTGTGATTTCTTATCATTTCTTACCATTTATCTTTTTGTGTATAAAGTACAATATTCAAGTGCTGATATGGAGGAAAAAATATCTTTCACTCTATCTGAGTTTCCAAAACCTACAAATTAATACTCATGTAATCATTTTTTTAAAATCACGGACACTTACACAAAATAATTAAGTCCAAAACAAGATCCTGGAACAAACTTCTAGTCTATTCAATGGTGAATTGAATGAAGCTGAATCTGAATCTGAATCTGCAACCTACAGATAATATCTCTATACAGCAGCTTACATGACTTAAACTGAGAAACACAGCTCACATTGTGACACAACAGAACAAACAACAGAAATAAAGCCACTGATTTTTAACCCAATGGTGTCTGAGTGTTTCATAAATATCAGCATCCATGATATGAGAATACATCTCTATTATCATTTTATACATAGGCAGCTAAAGTAAATGGATTTGGGAACATGGGGTAAAAGAAGATAAGGAGTCTCACATTAGGCAAAAATAAAATGTGAAATGCTTTCTATGAGAGCTCTCATTTGGGATATATGAGAACAGAGATTAATTTTTCTTTTATTTTGAACTAACAGTTTGAACTAACATTATTCCATGTTGATCTAAAAGGAATTGCTCTCTAGTCTTTCTTGTAGTTTTCCACTTTTCATAGGCAAGTTTAGCAGTTATTGAATCACTCAGAGACAGAAAAACATGTATGTGCTCAGGAGCTATTGTCCTACACTGCAACGAGAATGATGACCTTGACACAAACTCCCAGTCAGAGACAGAACACAACTGAACATTGTTTTCTCATGTCTTTTGTTAATGCTTCTTTGTAAAGACCTTTAACTGTTCAGAGCAAATTAACATTAGCTACAGTAGTTCTTGGCAAAGTTCAGTCTGCCACAGATCAGACAGCAGCATCTCACACTGGATATTCAGAAAAGTTTGAAGGTAGTATTTTCATTTAGTATTTTTGTTATGTCTGAAGGTAAGGACAGGAAAGTGTCTAAGTCTCCAGCTGTCTTCATCGTACAATGGCATTTCTTTTCCTAGAGTTTTCTTCTTCATCAGCTATAAAATGTCCTATTAAAAAAAAAAAAAAAAACCAAAAAAAAAAAAAAAAAAAAAAAAACCCAAAAAAACAACAACCAAAAACAACCAAAAAAACCAGGAGGAAAGATTCAACTTACTTCAATGTATGTTCTTGATCACTTCCTTTCTTGTAGTGCTAAGCAAGCATCATGGTAAATGACAAAATTTTGGCATACAAATCAGGCATTTTTAGAATTTGAAAAAAAAAGCTGCTCATCTGAAGTTGCAAAAGTCAGGGGATTTTTAATCTATTAATTATGAAGAATGGAAGGAATTAACTTTGAAAGAAAACTGTATTTACCTACAAAACTGTAGGGTTCTGAAAATTTTTGGCCCAGTGGAAAAAAAAAAAAAAAAGCAAAATAAAATGTTTAAACCACATGCACAGAACGACAGGTTTAAAAAATTTGCAGTATTTTTAAGTCATAAGTCATAACCTATTTTTCTTTTCTTAGTGTGCTGCATCTTTTAAATATAGGCTTCATTTCTTAGTCATCTGGCCCTGTCCCATGTTGGAATTGCTCCCTGCTGTTAATTAGAGGTGACCATGATTTGATTAATCTCAAACATGTGTTATATATGCACACTATGGAAAACTGTATTCTATATTTTCTACTTTAAACATTTTTGAGTGCAATGGAAACAAGCCAAACATTTTTAAGGACCTAATCTTATCATAATGAACAATATGGATATGATCAAAATAAGACATTCTAATCCATTTAAAGTGTTAAAAGTTCACAGAAATATGCACTGATCATGTACAGTATTTATCAATGTAATACAAACAAGGTTTCAAATGCATACCACCTGAGCATCATTGTTATCTGTAAATCTGAAGTTCTCTCCATTTAGACAAAGGTTTGTCACAGTTTGACAACATGCTTTACCTGACCTCACATTGTTGGTATGTTACTCATGTAGACATTGTTTGAAGACATTAGCCATATTTTTTTATACCTAAAGAGATAGCAGTTAAGGATGGCTATAACATTGCCTTATGATTTTGGATAGCTCTTGGTCTTGGTCTTGAAAGGGCTTTAATGACTAGAGTACAAACATAAGATTATTTTTTAGGACAGGATTATGTGTATTTTTAAATTACATTTTGGGGTTAGTAATATACAGTTATAAAAGAAAAATTCACTATATAAGGAAAGCTAAGCATATGATTAAATATTTTCTTGGTTTATAAGCATCTATAAAGATCACTACTAAATGGGAAGTTTTGAATACTATATGTCACATTAATATATGTGCTTATGCATTTTTGTGCAAAAAAAAGTACTGTGAGTATTAGCAAAAGTTCACTAAAAGATTTCCTCCAGCTATACAAAAGAGATTATTTTTAAAAATTTAAGTATAACAATTTTAATTTTTAAAAATGACAATTATTTAATTTGCTGGTTCTAATTTTTTTTATGCAGAAGTCCATTGTTGTTAATATACAGCCTCCAGTGGTAAGTGAAAAATAATTCTAACTAATTTTTTCTACAGCTGTATACAAATCAATAACTGTAAGAATCCCAGAGGAAAAGCATGTTGTATGGCCCTCCAAGTTCCTAATGAATGCAAATAAGCTGACCTTTCTTTGACAACTATGAATATGGTTTTTCACAATTTTACCATTGAAATTGCTGTAATCAGCAATTCATACAGCAAAAATTGAGCCAATAGTAGTTGTAAATAATTATGCATTACAAGAGGGTGCAGTTACCACAGCAAACAAACTTAATGATTTTGGGAATCAGTTACTCTAAAGTATTTTGTCAAAAAAGATTCTCAAGGAGAACACAAATGCTCACTTTACTTTTTTTTTCATTTTTAATATATTTTCTACATCCTTGAAACACTCTAGTTTTAGTGTTCCTTCTTTATTGTTTAAAATACAAATACTGTCACACCTTGAATTATTTATTTCTAACAATAACGCCATTTTTATAGGTAGGATAATGAGCCTGAAAGTAAAGGAAGATTGCAATCAAAACTAAAGAAAAAGAAGGATTCTTCATTTTAAAGGGGTAATATATCCATGAAAATGCAGCGTTTCTCATACAATGATATAATAATAGTGAATGAAAACAACATTTAAAACAATGAGCTACTGTAGTACTTCCACCTCTAGTATTTCTTTCTCACAAATTCGCTTTGAATAGTGCTGAAAAAAAATAATGTATAAATAAAAGATATCTTTAACACCTATTTTAAAATGAAAATCCTATACAGGTTGAGGAAAACCTGAAATTTGAAACACTTGCATTACAGCATTGTAGTTTCCACAGGATAATTAAAATGTATGCAAAAATAATATTTCAAATAGATCTGAAGAAATTGCACTTACATTAAACATGTTAATTACAGGTGCATGTTGATCTTCGAAAAAAAGACAAAAAAGAGAAACAATACAGTATTCTGGTTCATCATTCCTATTCAGCAAAAACTTGACATACATATGGCTGGAAAGTAGCAGCCTCAACTGAACATCATACTAATTAAAAAGATTAAAATTCCCCTTGTTTTGAAGACAGAGGTTACTGAATTCTTAGAGCTAATTTCATTAAAATCATTAGTTGTATTTTTGTGGTTTTCAGTAAGTAAATTTCTGATTTATTAAGCTTTGAATGCTCAAAGATCATAACAGCATATCAACTAATACTATGTTCATATAATATGCGTGATATTTTAAAAGAATGGTCCTTTCTTGATGACATTTCCTCAGGATCTGTACTCTCATACTTGTAATTCTTTCATGTTCAGAATGAATCCCTGCTATCTCTCACTCAATATTGATCTTCAAGGCATTTCTCCCAATCCTCTCCCCAGTGTGGTCACTGAACAGTATAAAAGTTCAATAGGAAGATCAGCTGCTCATCCACTTTTTGCTAAAGCAATTTGTATTATGGATTTATTTTAGCAGTCTACAGTGGCAGTTGCTGTTTTTACTATTTAAATGCTTTGATTATCTGACCTTGCTTACTTTATCTTTTTAAGTGCTGTGCATGGGCTTTAAAGTTGATCAATAAGTGGGGATTCCTCCACCACATTATGTTGAAATCAATCCTGATTCAGACTATTTGTATTTCACTCTTATGAGTCCATCTGTCTTTTTAATTTTATATTCTCTTTTCTTAAATAATTTCGTCTGCCACTGCAAATACTTACTGTCAGGTAGATTTCCATTGCAATCAATTCAGCTTTTCTCAGTCATAACTATAGTGTCTGGGAAGACACAATTTTATATGATCATATCCTATACTTGAACAGATAATAATTTTTTGGGTTGTTTTTGTTTTTTTTCTTTAATATTTGTGCCATACCTAATGTGAAAGTCAATCAACACAAAATTTTGTTTACTTAAAGTCTTGCTTTTTCCAGTAATAGTTAGAAATTAAAAATCAAACTAAATGGCACAAGCTTATTAAAATACTTCGGATTTGCAATTTCCCTTAGAGA
The DNA here is from genome assembly GCF_026979565.1 of Vidua chalybeata. Lineage (NCBI taxonomy): Eukaryota > Metazoa > Chordata > Aves > Passeriformes > Viduidae > Vidua > Vidua chalybeata. Next base: position 123,222,044 of record NC_071530.1, on the reverse strand, counting down.
AAAAGATAAAGTAATGGAGTCAAGCAGCCTTCAGCTATGTCACAATAAACCTTAGAATTCTCTGATTAAAACTGGGACCTATAATTAGTCCTGAATTTGTGCAGTGTGAAAAAATGCTCTAAGAAGCATTTTGTTATATTTTGCATCTAATTTATTTAATAAACATTTAAAACATTTCAAGTTTTTTACTTCTTAAAAGTTTTAAAATTTACCTTGCCTAATTCATAATGAAAAGGTTACCACAACTGTAAGAAGCCTTAGCATGGATATATCAAAATAGAAAAGGAGAAAGAAACTAAAAAGAAAATCTAGAAATTCAGTTAACATGCTATGCATGGAGTCCTAAGCATTTAGGGGATTATCTACCTAGAACATATAAAACTTACTGAAATACTACTTTGATCATATTTAATATCTCCACAAAGGTTTGGAAGAGAGAATACCATTTTCCTGTTCTTTAAATAAATCACACACACAAACATTATTTTGGATTTCCATTAAATTAATCTAAATTAAAATACAGTCAGATGTTTCAGAGATTTCCTGTTATCCTTACATCATAATTCACTACTTTTATAACAAAACGTCACAACTACAAAACAAAATCATAAGTGATCCTTAAAAAAGTTTTTGTCTTCAATCTTGCAAGCTTGTGAACAGTTTTTCACATGTTTATAGGGTAATTGACTTCACAAAACTGTGAACTGTGACTTGCAGTCACATATGTTTGAAAGATTGGAGCCTAGGATACCATTAAAATCTGATACTACTATTAATCAGTTTGCTAAATAATACATTCATTTTCCATGCATAGGAAGAAACTTACATGTTTCAAATTGTCTAGTTCTTCACCTGATTGAGACGATTTCTACTTATTCTAGGACCAGTGGACACTGAGGTCTTGAGAAAGTTGCTACTTACCCTCTTCCTTTGATGTTGTTTTTCTTACCTTTGAGTCCTCCACACTTTTCCTGATTTTTTTAAACAAAATAGGAATTATTCAGTCATAAGTTTGACAATGGTAAACAAAGTGAACCTTTTGTCATGGATGGGAGAGCTTCTGCCTCAGTTGTAGCTCCATATGGTGCACACCATCATATCTCTGGTGAGAGGGGAAGGACAAAAGGAAACATGACCACGAATATCTTAAGCATTGCTATAATTAGAGGATTTTAATAGCAACACAGCAAAAAGAAAGTAGTGGGATGACAGACGCTTAAATCATATTAGGACCAGTGATGATGGGGTGGTGAATATTTAGCCTACAAGGCATTATTAAACTTATGTTAAAAACATGGTTCACATGAAAGTAAGTGCATAAAATAACTAATAATAAACAGCCACTAAATGAATAAAATGGATGAGGATTTTCACTGGTAATTTTCTAAGTGCATGAAAGAGAAATGGCTTAGGAATCTAATGTACAAAGTAATCCATACTAAAGAAACCAGCAAATATGCAACAGTTCTTTTCACAATGGCACAATGCCATTTTTATTCTTTTCTGGAAATTAATAGTACCAGAAATGAAAAGTTTTTTGAGATTTGTTTGAATAAGACTTCCATACATCTACTGAAATCTGGTCCTCTCAGTAATCTTATAAGCAATTTTAGTAAATGCAGAATGACACACCTGAAAATGAAGCAGATTTTTCTGATAATTCCTTTCAGATTTTCAAGTGAACATTTTGTCTTCCCCTTTTAAAATTTCACTAACTAATAAAAGCATAGATTTCATTATGGGGTTGTTCTGGTTTGCCTTTTAAGCAGTTCTGAAATTTGTGGACGTAAAGAGGAGGGTTTCTTTTACCAGAAACTTATTTATTTAAAAAATAAGAATGAAAATGCAAAGGAGAACTAGAATTACTAGAAGATGTTACAAATAGCATCTAACGGGGTGTTAGAGAGGATGTGCAACTTGTTCAATACTTACTAACATCACTTGTGAAGATTTTTCATTTTATTATGACAGCAGAAGGGAACTTTAAAAGAATTCACTACACCAAATATTATGCATTTCTGCAGAGCACAGCTTAAAAAAAGGGAAGTCTGTACTATTTCTCTCAGGTGGGTAAATGTTAAGAGAGAAGAATCCAAGTTTCATGATGCAGCAGCACAAAGCTGGGAAGTGAAAATTATGTTGCAGCAGAGTCCTGAAAATATGACTGTAAAAGTTAATCAATAAAATGTCTATTCCTGTCTATTCACTAGAGGCCCCAGCTGCATAGCTTCACACAATCGATACTACAAATTATTACGATTTCCAGGTTCCCACTGGACATTCCAAACAAATCTTTCAGGTGTAACAGGCTTATACTGGGGGGAGGCAAGTAGAGTGGAGGGCTGGGGAGTGGGTCTGGAGTTGTGTTACCTCAGGTTTGTTTCATCCAGGATAAGTATACAACAAACAAAGCCTTTGACTTCTAAAAACTTTCAGTTGCTTCCCTAGGAAATAAGTGTATTTGGGGCACCCTGTGAAATTAGCAGAAAAAGTTTTTGCTCTGTTTTAAAAAGAAATATTTTTATTCTGGTTAATTAATGAATATAAGGGTCGCTTATTGTTTTTAAATCCTAGCCAACCATTTCCTTTTTTCACCACTTCCATGTAAAATAACTTATAACAAGGACTTCTCTACAAGGAAAAAAAAGCATACAGAAATGAACCTTTCCCCTCAAAGGTCTCACAGCAGCTATAGCAGAATCTCAGGACTCAGTGTAGTTTTAAGTGACCAATTTATGCTGTGCTGTATTTTTCTTTGTATGGTCCTTGATACCAGCTGCATTTGTCAGATTCACTAAGGAGGAAGGTAAGAAAAGTCCAGGACTGTATGACTTTGAATAAGTCAGCACCAAAGGGATGCTACTTTATGATACATGTAGTACCCTTCCTAGTGACTAAATATAACCCTTATGACATTCCCTGTCCCAAAATACCCAGGGGACAGAGATCCATTGTTCTTTCTGTTTCCCAAGGAACAGAACAGAGCAGATACTGGCTTGCACAGCATTACTGTTTTCAGGTACACAGTATGTTGTTTTAAAGGGAAATTTCAATATTTAAATGACTTTGTTGTTAATTTCTTAGATTTATCAGTTCCACTTTACTAAACCTATTGTTTTGAATTTACAGTTTTAATTTTTCAGATTCAACAAATAATTTGGTTACTGTAATCCTGCAGGAATGCATCAGAGTACTTTTAAAAAGCAATGGTATCAAAAATTAAAGTAAAAATTTTATATAAGATCAAATAAAAAATAATTTTGATAATCTATAGAGCTAAGAAAAGGTTTTCCTTATTCAAAGTTTATTATGTTCATGTGCTGAAGTAAAAAACTTTCAAAGTCACTGAACAAGTAAGTGTAGAAAACAGAACAGACAAAGAACAGACATTTGTTAATAATTTTTGCGTGTGAAGAGATTCATTCAAGTTTTATTTGTTCGTATAAGGTATAAAAAATCTATTAAAAAGTCCTTTTGAAAAATCTATTAATGATATCACTTGGCCTTCTATTGCAACCTTAGTGTAACTCATTTCAGTGAACTTTTGCAAAATTCCTGCTCTCTCAAAAGATATATTTCATGACACAATCAATCAGCTACAGCTGGGAGTTTCAATTCCACTTTCCCCCTCCTTCTCCCCCATCCCACACTAAGTTGCCACAATCAGTAGTCCTAGAAGTTTGTATCCTTTTTTTTTACAAAGAACTATCTACCGGATTAGGCATAACATTGCATTTTGTAAACTGACGAATAACTTCAAATGGTTAAGAAAACCCATGGTGGCAAAAGATTCAAGCTCTGTTAGGAAAGTAAATCAGTGGCAGTGTTTTCCCTAGAGAAGTACTAGTAATGTCTTTAGAGATATAACTACAGGTTGAAAACCACCATGCTATTTTATTTAAAGAAATGAAGACACATTACTGAAGACAGTGTTTCTTCCACGAAGCTTTTCCCAGTCTCCAGCATAAATATTAACTTAAAACATTTGAGCTGAAGAACGGATGAAGTTCCAGTCTAAAAGTAATTTACACTAAGCATATATAGCATTTTGCTTTAGATACGTGATGTTTGTTGCATCTGAATTTTGCAAGTCTTCCTCAGAGAACATTTGCTGAGGTAATATTTTATGCTTGCTACAAATCTGATGTAAAACATTTAGCTCTAAATGTTCAATCCACCTCCAAATGAACATATTTTCTTTCTGCAGACAAATTATCTTGTATAAAGTGTTCATCATGCTCTATGATATTATGAAACGGCTTGAAATTCAGACTGTATATATAAGGGATTGCTTAATGCAACATGACTTTAATAAGAAGAGAATGCATGAAAAAAGCATCAACTAAGTGAGTAATTTTTAGCATAGTCTGAATCTCAAGATCTCTAAAAAATTAATCACTTTTTGGTTTAATATAAAATATAGTTTATATTAAGCTAAATGATAAAATCTAATTTTTGAACATTGTTACTTTTTGATAAAATCCTAAGAGTTAGCCTTCAATCTAATAGATACTAAATTAGACTGGTTAGGACAAAATTACCTTTTTCAGTGTAAACTCTTTTAAAGTATACAGTTTGTATTTTTTCCTTAATGTTAACAACTTCATATATGCCTTGCTATTGTGACTAAAAGTTCAAACACCGAATTTTCTTTAATTTGGTAGCCTCTTGCTTAGAGGCAGCTTCTCTGACAAAAAAAATGAAAGACAATAAGACCCATATGTAACCTTTGGTCTCTAAAAAGAGGAAGATGAGAATACCATTAACAGATAGGTAATAAACAATTACACACACTATTCTACTTCAACACTACAGAATATTAATTTTTAAAATAAACCAGACTCCTACTAATAGTACTTTTCAACACCCTTTTTTTTTTTTTAAGCAGGACATATTTTAAAACATACATTAATCAATCATTTAGATTTAATAGTTTATTCAATAGAGTTACAGAACACATTTACACTACATGCTACCTGAGAGAAACGATTAATACAGTACATATTACAAGGATTTACTGCTGACTTTAATGTCTTTTGTTTCTCAAATACCAAAAAATAAGTAACTCACTTGTAATCACTAATTTCTTCTTCAGAAGTTAGAATATGTTTTCTCAGGGTCTTCATCTCTCCGTCTGTGATTTTCTACTGCTCTGTTCTTGGCGAACAATTTCTGCTATTTGCTCACTTAGCTGCTCTTGAGTTGCTTTCAAGCTGGATTCCATTAGAAGAAGTTTTTCATCTTGACTGGCAAGTTCTTTGCCTGTAAGTTAAAAAAAAAAAAAAAAAAAAAAAAAAGAAAGCTTTGCATTTAAGCTCAAGCAGAGCGATATTTTTGTTTTAAATGCAATGCAGTGCAACCCTCGGTAAGAGCTGGGCAAATACTGTTTTCAGGAGAAGAGCATCATTCCAGTCCCAAATCTTGAGAGGAAAATATATTATAAATCTATTAAGTGCTGGCTTAAGTCTCTTTCATTGTATTACAGTAAACTTAAATAAACAAACTGGGATTCAATATTCTGCAAACATTTATACTGCTATCAGAGCTTACTGTATACATGCACATCCAGTATTTTGTTCCTTCTGAAGCAAACACCTATTGCCTTTGTACTTTGAAGCATAAGTCAATCTAGAATTCAAAATCACAGTTTTGAAAATAAAGCAGCTTTTATAACATTTAACAATAGTAACATGTACAATTTAAGCTTGAAGTCTTCAATTTAATTATATTTTTTCATGAATTACAGAGCACATGCATAGTAAAAACCCGTTCTTTTCCAAGGTCATCCAATAGATGGCAATCTTTCCTTAGACCAAAAGAGACCATAGCCGTGCATTGCCAGCTCTCTGAAAAATAAGTGATTTAAGACAAAGACATTTTTCCTTTGTTCTTTGTTGACCATTTTCCTAAAAGATATATGTATATAGCCTTTAATTTAAATATTTAGCCCTTACTATGTGCACACATGAGTTTGTGTTAGTGTGCAGGTGTATGTGTTCCTGCACAGACACAAATCCACACTCATGTATTTGTTTTTATACTCTTTCATAAATATATTACTTTAGACATATAGACACATGTAGTGAACAGGTCTAGGATATTGTGGAATAAAACTAAGTATTAAAACAAGTGCTTCACAAAAAGCATTTTCTAGCACACAATTCCTTTATTATGCAGTATTCAAATTATTTTGAAATTTGACATCAGAAAAAATATAAGAAATTAGGAATCTTTAGTGATAGTAGTTCAATAAGTATAATAAAAGAGGCATTTATGTGATCATAGATTAAACCCCCTGTTTTTAATGTGCCATAATATGATACTAAAGAGTGAAAATACTGACTTCAATGAAGTCAGAAAACAGTATTTTCCAGGTTTAGATTGAAAGCATCCCTTAAAGAAAAACATTTGTGCCCATGATTTGTGTTAACATGATTCTGCATTTATTGTCTTTAATGTCTGACAACATTCACCATATGCACAGGATCTAAATTCAGCTATCATATCTTCCTTTATGAATTCTGAATATTCAGAAAATCAATTTCCTTATATAAGAAATTGCTTTGTTCTTTTCTAATTGACAGTAACATAACCCAAATTCTCACAAAACACAGCAACAGCCACCATTTCCATGAATAAAAGTACTGTATATAAACTGTTTAAATTTAAATTTTTGCCTCAGAAAGGTACACAGCTAACGTTAACAACTAAATGCTTAACAAGCAGTAGATATCACCCAGACCTCATCCTTACTGAATATCAAGCAAATATGAATCTTTGTGAACTAATGAGTTAAACAGTTATTAGTGTCAACGCATGTTTAAAAAAATGTACAGTTTAAAAAACAATGTATAACCGACTTTGCTTCCATATCTAAAATTCAGCAGTACTGGTAAAGTCAAACGTAAGCTGTCATCATTCAATAAGAATTATAATATATATAAAAATATATTTTTCAGTGCATTTTGGACCCATTTTTGCAATAATTTTTTTAATAATTTTAGTGTGGTAGATTGTCTCACTGGAACTAATATGACTGCTTATTTGAGTAATCTTATTTATCTGTGGGCTCCAAGTATTCGATTGGGGTTTGAAATCAAAAGGGTAAATATTTCATATGTCATATAAACCTCTGCCATTAAAAGTTTTCCAGTTGTTGAGCTGTTTAATTGTTTTTCCAGAAGACAATCCTTTATATAAAAAACGAGTTTTATTTGAATTTTAGAACTTATTAAGTTCCTGTCAATTTTGTGAAATAGCATTGTATGTATTGTCCAGAAGAGAATCCTTAACAATGCTTTAGAAGTTCTTAGAAGTAGTTTAGAGCTGTGATCTGTTGTGTGGAGACAGACTAATCTTCCAAAATTTATTTTATTTTTTCTGCTTTGATTTGTAAACAGATCCAACAATGTATTTTTTGTAATTGCATAGCTATTTAAACATACAAGAGGTGATTTAATCACTACTTTTAATTATCAGGTTTAACTCGCAATGTGTCCTGGTAAAAAAGGGTTAAATTATTTTAAGTTTACCTATGCCTTGGACTTGAGCCTTGGTTGATCCCAAGCCAGAGGCGCTAGCAGCTGCATGCTTTATTTACAATCCCTTTGTCAGACTTACAACTGCCCCAGGCTATAACATAGTGTACC
>NC_071530.1:123144395-123211895 GCF_026979565.1 Vidua chalybeata | reverse complement strand
AAAAGGTTCTAATTACAGGGAAAAGATTGTTTGGAAGCTAATTCCCTTTTGTTGTTCTTTTTGTTTAACAAAAGATTAGAAATTAAACAATCAGCACTAGTTCCTCATTAGCTGATTTCAAACCTGTCTGCAGATGTCTTATACCTTGTACATCTCTTTGATAAACCAAATAGAAAATTAAAGGCTTGTTAATTTTTATTGTTTTGAGTATACTAGTAAAAAAAAAAACAAACAAAATATTAACAACAGAAACAGAGTATCCTAAATACTTCCACTGGTAATTGAAGTTATATATTTGGCAAAGTTCCCAAATAAGTAGAAATCATTTCTGCTCACTGTGCATTTTATTGATAGAGATATCATGCTATTAATAAAGCCCAAACCTTTCCATCTTATGAACATTTTTTGTGCAGGAAGCATCCACAGAGAAAAGTGAAAAGAGTAAATAAACTCCTATGTATATTTCATCTGAAGAAAAAGTAGGACAAGATAGATTTCTGACATTGAAAATATATATGAATGGGTTTTACAGTTAAAACTGGCAAATGCATTTATAAAAATATCTACAAACATAATGGAAGAAGTCATATTACTGTACTCATTTTATTTTTATCAGTATGCATTTTGTCAGCATTGCTATCACAAACTCTAACGTATCTTGAATTTAGAAACAAAACCCAGAGAAATATGTACTTACAAAATTAGTGATAAAGTATTTTTTCCACAGAATTCATAACAAATGTGTAAGAGGCAGTGCATTCACATTTGCAATGTGATTTCTGAAGAGATAGCTGTTTTGCTCATTCTCACAGCAAAAGCATACCTGAATTTTTTGACAATAAAGTTCCTGGCATCTCTAAGGTCTCTTTCAAGCTGTGTTATCTGCTGTTCTAGCTGAGCAAGTTCCACTTTGTGTTTCTGCTGGGAAGCTATTACATCCAGATGCAGTGACTGCAAAGTCTTGTCTAGTTTTTCAATTTCAAGAACAGACTTATTTTTTTTATTTTGGTCAAGTATATTAGCAGCTTCAGTTTTTTGTTCCTGTATGATCTACTCACATTCTTCAACTCTGAAGGATTTTTCATTGTATTGATTTTTCAACATCACAAGCTCATGTTTTATATTAGAATTATTGTGCATTATACCAGATGTCCTGAGTCAGTTATCTATCATTTAACAAACATAAATTATAGCTCCATTTCCAGATTTCAAATGTTCAACATGTCTCTAATTTTGATTTTTATTTTATTTTCAGTGAACAGAATATTTGGAAAGATTTATTAAATTTATATATAAAAGAAATTTCTAATTTGTAATCCTAAAAAGCAGATTTATCTCTTCATTATCTGCAAAGACACAATTAGATAATGGTACTATTATTCTGACTCCAAAAAGTCTATATAACTACTTGATTAATTTTATTTAATTCTGGTTGGGTTAATTAATTTCAGTGATTATTCAATGTATTTACCTATCTTTTAAAAAAAAATTCAAGTCCATAAATTTTACATTGAATATCTACTGTTGGATAGGTATCTGCCAAATCAGACTGCAGTTGAAATGCAACGTTCTCCCTCTTAGAAATCTTTCAAAAGTGCATGGTATATTCTGATATGAACAATACATAAGATAAACCATTAATTAAATATGGTTAAAAATCATTATGCTGACTTCTGGTTTAAAAAACTAAAACTAAATAAATTGCCTTTTGAAAATAGTCCTTGAGCTTTTGAAGTTTTAGGCATATTGTTTCTAGCATTCTTTGGGAATGCCTGTTTCTTAGGGTTTTTTTATGATCCCTCTGTGATAAAGACAGATCTTCAGTCAGCTAGTCAATCGTTTTCAAATGTCTCGTGTTACTAGGTGAGTTCAGCTATCAGGGTGTCAAGTGTTGTTCACTTTTACTGGTTTGGTAATTAAAAACATGTCCAGCCATATAATAGCAAAACATACAAAAGCACAGTTGTGGGTATTTCATTCTCACGTTTAACCTTACTCCTAATCAAACTCCAGTTACTATGAATGTAAATAAGGCTTTGAATGTCCTAGCTGTAGACTCCTTAGATAAGCAATAATAATTATTTTTCCAACTCTTCAATGAGTAAATATTTAGAATAACTGGTTTAATTATCCTATATTTTTTTCTAAAATGTGTATTTTGTTTCATTATTTAGTAAATATAATAGGGAAAATATTAACCAAATATATAAAAGCTGTATCTTTGCTAAAAACTTTTGCCATTTCACAGTTTTGTAGTTAAGACCGAGTTCTTGCTAAAAAGGGCAAAATTAAAAGAAACTCAACTAGCCATCAAATTAGCTATCCCAGAGGGCTGATTTGTGTGCAATTTAGAGAAGACAACAAGTTTAAAGGCAACCAGAAATTACTCTAAGATTGTTTTGCTAAGTTCAACAATTGATTTTTTTGGACAAAGGATGGACATAATTTCTATGACTTCCCTCAATTTTGTGTTTCAACCTGGGATCTCAACACTACAGAGTTTCTTAAAGTTCAGAATTACCTCAGATATCTAGGTAACAGTTTGGGTATTTATTCAAAAACCTGTGTCACAAGCATCCCTCATCCTGTAAGTTTGAGATAGAGGAAGACAGACAGACACAAAGACAGAGAGAGAAAAGTTTCAAGTTATTTGGCCATTTTTTCAAGATGTCATTTCTTTGAGTTCTTTTGAAATCTAACTCACTGAATTCCCTTTGTTCAAAGAACACAGAGAGCTACATGACAGAGAGTTTAAAAAATAAATTTTAAGGTTAATTCCCATTTATTGTTTATTCTTCAGAAGTGAAAACCTGTTAGGATCTAAGACAGAATGTGGTATTCATTTAGCCCTTAAGGTAGTTTGAATTTGCTTTCTGTAGCCTTAAAAAAAAAAATCAAAACCTGCTCATGAGGATTCAAAAGATGCCCAGTTATTCCTAAAAAATATAAAATATGATTCTTCATACTCAAGATCATAAACTAGTATTTTTAAGCTAAGAAAGGCAATTGTATCTGTTCTATACAGAGCAATGAATTTCATCAAGTATTTATTTTTCCTATAGCTTTTCTTTTAGGTGATGTTTATTATTTAGAAACAGATGTAATTTAGAACTAAACAATTCAGGTGCATGAAAAATCTACTCTAGCATCTGGTAGGCTTGTTCACACAGTTAAAAGAAAATGCCTGATTTCTGATACAAATTTTTCTAGCTTTCTCTCTTCAACATACTTGAAACTCATTGCTTTCTGCTACATTAAGAGGGCCTCTAGTACTAATTTTCTACTTTTATAGTTCCTAGAGATTGTGCAAAATTGAGCTCTTCTTATATTTCTACAAAGATTAATGCCACCAGATTCTTCTTATGTCTCTCAATAAGTTAGTTCTCAGGCTTCAGATATTTCCAATAACTCTTCTGAAACCATGAACATTTGCTGTACTATTCTTCAAAGTATCAGACAATCAATAAATAAACAATATTGAAATAACAGCATCCTCTGTCTTCATACAAAAACTGGTAACCTCTCTGTAACTGTATTAAAATTTGCCGTAGTTTAGATTTAAAATCTTGCCAGTACTGTATCCCAACAAAACTAAATACTAAATTACATAAAATCCAGCATAATTTCTTTCTACTATAATTTTTTTAAAATTTACATCTCAAGGATGATATTTTTGAGATCTCAACAAAAACTCAGTCAAGAAAAAATTTAAAAATTGTCATTTAGCACCTTGGCATTTTTATTTCATCTGCACATTATATCAGCAATAACCTTGTCTTCTTCTTCCAGACCACTGACAATGTACATAAAGAGGTCCTTCTGAAAATTCATTAATGCTCCATTAGATTACATTTGCAATTTTATCATCTTTGATTTTTCAGGTGACTGTTGCTGTATTTGATGCATCCTACTGTGACTGTGCATAGTCAAAATAAAGGCCGTATTGAAGGGCCGAAAAGAAATGTTTTGGTCTCTCTCATTTGAATTTCTTTTAATGTATGGTGATGAATCCTCACCTCCCCAACAATCTGCCAAGAGACTTTTATGAAAGAGATATTTTTGTCTGCTTCATAATTTCCTCACACAGATGATTCCTTTATACTTACCAGAAGTATGAAAAACATTGTCCCAGTGGATGGACAACTAGTTGTAACACAATTAATGCTGATGATCCATGAATGTATTTCTGATAGCTTTTCAGTGACGATCTGACAAGGTGTCAGATGCTTGACAAGATGTCAAACACCCTTCCTGAACCACATGACCTTATCTAGATGGTATTTCAGTAAACTTGATTTTGACAGAAAATACCAAAGTGTTTTCACAAAAAATAAAGTTTGGATTGTGTATGGAAGATGACCCAGATGAAGAATCTCCCTGCATTTTTTTTTTCTACTTTTGATAGCTCCAAGTTATCTCCTTGACCTTGTTTATCCTATGGTTGAAGAAACAGCAGTGTCTGAAAAACACATGGAAGAAACTCAAGGAAAAAAATCTGTAGGAGACATGAAGCAGCCTTGCCTAGTATATAACTACCACCTGGCTACTTAGAAAATCACAGCCCTATTCTGCTGCTTTCCAGACACAAACCAAATATATTTTAACACTTGCAGCTATCTGCATAATGATGGATCTTATCTTCCTCCTCAATTAACAAAAGAACATCAGAGTTTAGGTTTTTCCCCCTTAAATTAATCATATTTTCAGAATCCTATTTTTTTTCTGTATATTTAAATTTATTTATCATTTCTTTGTAGTCTCCTTTCTCTTATCAATAATTTCAATGCTTTTCATCTCTAACCAAGGTGTCTTCCAAAATAATAAATATGTCATTTTTTATTTTAAAGGTGTGAATTTGGCACACAGAGTAAATTTTTATTAAAAAAATCCCACTTATTCTTTGCTGTACTGGTCAACCTCTAGCCCTGGTGAATCCAGTGACTAGATTGAAAACAGCAGGACAGGAAGTAATTTTTGTTTCTAAAATGACTACAACAAATACATAATAAATAATTATGTATTAAATGTGGTTTATGCTTTACACACAAACAAAACAAGAGGTAAAGAGGATTTACAGTATTTCAGTTTGAGATGTCTTAGAGAAAAAAGGAAAGAAAACATAAAAACATAAATTCTTTTTTCAGATAGCTTCTGCAGACAAAGACAAGACAACTATTATTTTGCTTGCTATTGTCTATTGTGTCAGTGCAGCTATGCTTGCTATACAAGATGTAAACGTGATAAAACCTTAGTTTTCTACCCAATCTACTAAGCGTTAAAAAAAAAGAAAAATTAGGATAATATCAAACTAAAAAACCCGGATTCATTTTTATCTGATGTGTACTGAACTAGAACTGTACTGTTTATTCAAATTATCATCCAGTAGTTTATAAATTAATAAGATAGAACTATAAGGTATGAACTCTATATATATGAGACTTCAATTAAGTGGGTGTTTTTTTGGAAGGGCTTTCACATTCTAATGGTTAATCTGAGGTTGTACCATGTAAATGGTTTATCTGAAGCTGAATAGCAACCTAGTACTTGGAGGAGCCTAATGTTTTGGAATTATTGCAACAAAATAATGGTAGCATTGGAAAATTGTGATCCAGGTAATAGTTCTGATGCATAAGTTTTCTAAGAAATTCTGAATTTTTTTTTCAGAGTATTTAATGAGAAACTTCCATCAAACAGGATTTATCATAAATTTGGCATAGGGATTTCTGTTAGGTATATGCTTTGAAGAACTTTTACAAAGGTCTTGTTAAAAATCTTCATTAACATTCTGGATAATGGGGCAGAATGTACTCCCTGCAATTTTGCTGATAACACAAAACAGCAAGAAATGTCTCATACACTAGAGGGGCATGCTGCAATTTGGAGGCATCTTGACAGTCTGGAGAAATGGGCTAACAAGGACGCCATGAAGTTCAACCAGGGGAAGTACAAAGTCCTGCACTGAAGGAGAAATAACCTCATTTACCAATTTATATTAGAGGGTGAAAATCTGGAAACCAGTTTTGCAGAAAACACCCTGGGGTTCCTGGTGAACATCAGCTGAACATGAGCCAGCAATGTGTCCTTGCTGCAAGAAAGGGGAATGTTGTCCTCATCTGAATTAGGCAAAGGATTGTCAGCAGGTTGACGTAGGGGATCCTTCCCTTTTAATCAGTGCTGGTGAGGCCACACCTGGAATTCTCTGTCCAGTTCTAGGCTCCCCACTGAAAAAAGCCATGGACATACCAGAACAAGATAACAAAGAGCCAGAAATATAAATTAGGTACTGAAGCATCTCTTCCATGAGCAGGGACTGTTCAGCTCAGAGAAGGAAAGGCTCAGGAGGTTCTTATCAAGACGTGTGAATACCTGGGAGTGTAAAGAGACTCTTCTCAGTAGCATTCAGTGACACAACCAGAGACAAGGGGCACAGAGTGAAATACAAGAGGTTCCCTCTGAGCACCAGGATATTTTTTTCACTCTGAGCACTGGCACAGGTTGCCAAAGGATGTTATAGAGTCTCCATCCTTGGAGATATTCAAAAGTTGTCTGGACGGATTCCAGACTGGTTCTAGGAAATCTTACTTGAGCCGAGGCATTGGACCAGATGAACTTTGGAGGTCTCTTCCAACCATTCTCTTCTTCCTATATGTGAGTTATGTAATGCTTTTACATGTCTGATGACGTTTTCCATTCTTCACAGTGTCCTCAGAAGATTGCCCTGAATAGCAGTGAATTCCAATTTCTTAGCCTATAGAGCCATGAAATAGTAGACTTGAAAGTAATAAACAGTTTTTGACACACTTTGTTAGTGCAGAGCAAAAACTTTTCTATTCTAGGTCTCAGGAGAGGGAAAATTTCCTCAGATTATGTCCTTGCATCCCACAGAAAACAAGTATGGCACAAGGAAGGCAGTTATCTTCAAACCCAGAACAAGGTCTAACTTATCAGGAAATGAGAATTTAATGTCATGACTCAAGTTGAATTCAATTTAGAAGAGCTCATTATTTAATCACATTAACTAAGAGAATCCAGCTGATGAAGACAGTACTCATACAGAGTCAAATGCATGTACCTTACTAGCATCTTTCACTTGTATGCCTTTGCAGTCACTTCCTGTCCACGTTGCACAGAAAACTCACCTGTGACTGTGTAGTGAGCAAATCACATTAAAGACACATAGTATTAAAGTGTCTTTGTGACCAAACAACGTGGCATTTTTTATTAATATGTTTTTCTAAAACTCATTATCTTTGGGATGACTAAACAGTCTGCCCTTTTAGAAATTTAAGGCAAAGATTCCTGTATATGTCAGAGTTTCAGTGTATATTATTTGGGAATAAAATAAATTTCAAGTTCCACCAATTAAATGTCAAAATATGTGCTCAGGATTCTATCCAAAAATATGCATCTAGCCCCAGAAGAAATGATGATTTAGTCTAACCTTCTCTTGTTGCTATCATTTGTTCTTTCTGAGAACTATGTATTAATATATTTATGTAACCATAGATGTTTTCTTGCCTAATTAAACATTTCACTAAAGTATTTCTTGATTTCTCATCTTTTTATGGGTTCTATAATTGTCTTGTCCTTGAATTACACTTATGATAACATGGCACTTTTTTAGAAGGTAGTAGAACTACAGATAGAACCTTTGGTTCAATAATCTTCCATCCTTAAACTTCTTCTTTTTTTTTTTAAGAACAGCAAACAAGTTTTTAAAATATATTATATCCAAGTTTCCTCACATTGCTCAATTGCTCAGAAACATCCACATTGATAGGAGTTTTATCACCAAAACTACAAGGGAAGAGAGCATGCACAAAACAATAAAGTTGGTTCTGTTTTCATAAGCTAGTTTAGAGGGGCAGGGAGAGATCTTATTTACAATTAAAAAGTTTACTACCATGAGGAGATAGGTGCACTGTTAGAAAAACAGTTCATTTAGAACCTATTTCTCAGCAAAAATGTGATCCTTACTCTATGATAGCTGTGTTGTTCTAATCGCTGTGCCCAATTGCAATCCTATGTCAGTTAATTAAAAAAACTCACCATGCTTCTAACTCAGCACCCCAGCAAATCAAAGCTCTCAGGGCAAGATCAATGGACTTGCAATATAAGCTGTGTTGACAACATCTATGAGGATTTCAATTTAAGAATAAGAAGACATTCATCCTTTTTCAAGTGTGTCAGTGTAAGTTGCACTCACTCTAAATAATTGTCCAGAAGTATTGTATACAAACTGCAGAACTGAGAAATGTCATTAATGATAGTAAGCTACAGAAGTTAGTACTGTTTTCCAGGTGTCTCTGCATAGTGTAAATTCACAGTAGCAGACAATTACAAGAAGTTTGCTACAACTAGCATTTGTGTGCACTAGCAGAGAGAGGCTCAGTACTCAGGGGGTGCTTACCCTAACAGCTAGAAGTGATGTCCAGATATGGTAGCTCAGGATAAGTTTGGAGAAGAGATATTTTCAACAACATTGAAAAAGTCTGCAAAGTACAGGACACAGGATGCAAGAATGCACCAGTTATGGAAGAAAAAAAAATAATTTAAGAACTGTATCTTTGGAACTATTGTACAGACAGGTGAGTCAAGATTATTTGTCAATATTTATGTGCACACACATCAAATGCTATTTTCTCTCAGTAAAGCAGGTACCCGTAAAAATATTGGGTTTGTATTCAAGAAACAGGAACTCTTAAAAGTAATTGCAATTTTTTTTTTAATCAGAAAGCCTGTAAAAAAACAAAAGAGGAAATTTTTAAAGGCCAATGAACATATTAGCAAATCACATAACCAGCACATGTACTGACAAAAAAAGTCCCATCTAGAGATGAAGGATTTGGAATACCATCAATGAGAATAAAACACGCATCTTATCAATGACATTTACCCATGATCAACTGACCATCATCAGGTCAGATACTGGCATCAGCAGGAAAAAGCAAACCAAATTAAACAAATAAAAGACTCCAGGGAACAGTAAAGAGTCATTCAAAATGCTTTTGAACACAGTATGTGAGGAAAATACACAAAAGCTCTGTATGGAAGTGCTACAGTTTTAAACTAGCAGTTATTAGTGCTGCAGAGTTTATACAGATCCCTGGTAGCAATTTTGGGTCATTTTGGGGTAATCCAGAAATCTATCTCTATCAAGACCATAAGTCACAATCCATATTTATATACCCTACAAAGTGTTGAATAGTAATGTACAGATGATATTATAAAACAATATGAGCAGAAGCATATTTATTAAAAGCTGAGAAGAAGGATATGAGAAGGATTTTAACCCATGGTGCATAAGTTGTTAGAATGATGATACTTTAAACAGCTAAAATATAACTTTGGTTTTCAAAGCTTATTACTTTAGGTTGCTGTCATGTTTCATGAAGAGGTGATTTCTCTTTCTCAAAAAATTAATCAGAATTTCATAGCAAACTGTTAAACTTATCTAACACGAAATATTTTTGGTTAACAGAACCTGTAACAATATCACAACATGTGAAAAACAGAAGGTGTACTGTGTCTAAGGTCAAGTCTTCAGCTGATTTGCTGTGAAACTCTGAAGATCTGTTTCACTCTAATAAATATCTTCAGTGCTTCAGGTTCAGAAGTATTAAAGTTTGTAAAAGATTTATTCAATCATAAAATTTTTTGTAATATCAACATTTTTTCAAAATAACAGCTTTAAAGCTTATAATGGTTAAGATCAAATGAAGGCAGAAACACAGAAATCTTCCCAAAAAATTACAGAATTTTTTATATTGATCTATCTTGAGTATAAATTTAAATAATAGGTATTTATATTGTATATTTATTGTGCATTTAACATACTTTATATATGCTTATCATTTATTTGACATCTGTTTATTTAGAGTTATTTTTTGAAAATTATTATATCTAAAATAATACATATAAAACATAAATACATGTTTCATATTTTATTTCATGTGATCATTTACAGCACAAAATAAAATTGCTCTACAAAATGTACAAGTGCTAATTTTTCCCAGCAACAAGAACTAATTCTATTTGGAATTTCAAAGACATGTTATTGCAATTACATATCTGTAGTATAAATAATGAAACAACTCCAGCACTTTTAAGTGAACACTAAACTTCTGTTGTTTGTTTAGTAATTCCAGTTTTCCAATTCACTGCAGATGTTTTTTTATGTTTGTGTGTGTATGTGTATCTGCGTGTTCCTTCATTAACTTTTCTCTACTTATTTAGGGCTTTTGGGATTTACATTTTGAGTATAAAGTTACTGCAAGTTAATAAATTGCTTTTAGATATCTTTATTCAGATATCCTTATATCTGTGTGTCCTAGGGTTCTGAAGCACAGAACTGAAGTAGACTTCAGTCTACTGAAGTCTACAATATTGCCTTTATTTGAAGATATTCTCACCCATGAAATTATGCTCTTCTGTGTACTTATGATTTCCTACATATCGTTTATTTCAAGCTTTCTCACACACCTTTTTTTTGCTGTGTATTAAGGTTTCTTTTTTTTTTTTTTAAGAATGAAAATATATAGGAGTCTTAAGAAATTAAAAAAATCTATGTCATCTGTTTGTGCTCTAAAAGTTCTTGCTGCGGGTTTGAATATGTGATAGGTTTTCAGTCCTCTCTGTTTGGGCAGTTATTAGATTAGGACATTATTTTTCTGGATAAAACATGCAACAGATGCACATCAGTAGCTATGCCATCTATGCCTCAGTATACTTTCCAACTTTATTGGCAGGACATCTGGTTTGAACAGTTGAATAAACAACAATAAGCAAACCCTATCACACCCTAAGCTATTTCCCTGCTTTTAAGACATTACAGAAGGTGCCAAAACAATGTTTAAGGAACAACAATGATCCCATCAGCCATTTCCAAGTAAGGACACTGTAGACATTAAATAGTTATTATCTTCATTTTAATGCATAGCATAGCAGCAACAGTTTCAGACCAACTTTCACTTCAAATGTCATTATGCTGCACATATATATACTTGAAATTGAAACACATTGGAAATTACATAACAATTTGGAAAGAAGTTCCATCCAAAATGGAAACAGCTTTCTTAGCCCTGAATCTCTGAGCCCTTTTTATGACAAGTATAATTTTTATATGAACTCATCATAACATCTTTATATGAAAAAAAAAAAAAAACAAACCCATTGAATCATAGAGCTATAGGATGTTTGAGTTGGAAGTGACCTCAAAGATCATCTAGTTCCAAACCTCCTGCCTTTGGCAGGGACATCTTTCACTAGACTAGGTTGCTCAAAGTCCCATTCAAACGGGCCTTGAACACTTCTAGGGATGGGGCATCCACAACCTCCCTGGGAAACCTGTTCCAGCATCTCACCCCCCTCAAAGTAATGAATTTCTTCCTAATATCTAATCTTATAATTCTAATCTTCCTAAAAATTTAATCTAAACAACCCTCTTTCAGCATTTGGTTTTGGGTTTTTTTCAGCCTTTCTCGCATCAGTAAATGCTCTGGTAAAGAGTACCTCTTCAGCTCTCTTCTAGGTGAATGTATGTCATACATAAAGACCAAATGAAGAATATAATACCAGTTATGTATTAATCTGTTCATGCTCCAGTTGCTGGTTCACTTGCTTAACTTGATTTAGTTGATCTTCCTGTTCATTGCATTTAACATGCTGCCTATGTATCTAACTAGATTTTTCCCCTTCTGGTCCAGTTTACTGACCTCAGTCTTTATAAATATTCAGACAATAAAAATGAAGACATTTAATTCCTGAGGTTCTCTGGAGCAATGGGTCCATGCTTTCAAGACTTTTTTTTTTACTGTTTAATATCTATTCACCATGACTCAAGCATTTTTAAAGATAAAACAAATATCTGGAACCTGTAAAATGTCTCTATTTAAAAACATTTAAGTTTTTCATCCATAGCTTTATGCTGGAAATTTTCTTACAAAAAAAAACATTGATATTGAGAATGTCTCTGTGGCTTCCATTTGCTTAAAACCCAAAAGCATATTCCTAGAACACTTTGAGATATTTTAGAAATTGCAGTGAAATTAATGATGAAATTATTGTATTTTAATTGAAATGTACACAATTAAAATAAATAAAAGAAAGATAATAAATGAAAAGAGAAACTAAATAATATTCTTTTAAATAGCAAATGAATTAACATACTTCATTGATCAAATTCACCAAAAGTGGTTACATCTTTTACTTGTTGCATCAACAGACAATCTGAGTATCAATCTGTTTTACATTGAGCAATTCTAACTGATGTAAGCTAAAGGCAGGATTTCACATAAATAATTAAAGTATGCAATGGTCAGACAGGAAAGACAGGAAAAGGGAAAGTAACTACCCAAAAGCAAAGGACAGCTTAAACCACCTTTTTCTTTAATTTTACTGTCAGATTAAAATTTCAAGTCTAATAGTACTGAATCATTCAACTGACAACCTAGGAAACATGTCACCGTAAGGAGGTAAATACAACTATGTTTAAGAGATTAGCAAGATGTCTGGATAAAATTTGAAAACTGAAAATAAATTAAGAAGATTGGGTTATAGAGTCTAAGACAAATTACCTTCTATTCTTGTATTTTGTAGTATATATTTAACTTCACTCTTCCACTGCTTGGAAGATAGTGATAGATATTAAGCACAGCCTTCTTCTGCAAAATTTACTGATAGTGAAATACAAATTTTGCCTGTTTTGGAATTACATTACTGTTTCACTATATATTCACCATTTCAAGGAAGTCAATATAGAGTGATACATGACCAGTTTGATTTGCTCATGAAAAAAGTTTTATTGTGCCCATCACTAACCAGATAATACTTCTAACTTCAGGTGCTTTTAGCATACTAACTGGATCAAGAGAGTCTTTTTTTCACTATTGTAGTATTTCTATAGGTATAATATACTAACTCAAAAGAAAATGAGAGGGAAGGAATTGATTTCCTCTTTGTCTGATGACCAAATTCTGAGCAAGTTTTGGGAAGCAGATTACTACAGCTGACTGGAAAAAATCCACCAAGTGTGTGGTTTTTGCTTACCTTTATGTATACTGGACAAGAATTTTCCTCTGACAAAGGGATGAAAATTAAAATTACTTAGCCTAGTGCCCGGTACATTAGTAGTAAAGGTGCTTCTTCTCTCTACTCCTTTAAAGAATATTACCTGGTATTAAATAATTAATTTTAAAAGGAAGTTACAGTGGTTGGAAGGAAGAATATTTTAATACTTAGATGGCATAATTCTGTTCTATAAAAATTGACATGATTGAAGCATGTCACCAACATTCATAACAGCCTTGGCATACCCTATTGAGGAATGAAGCACTGCCAGAGCCTGACATACTGGTATACAGAAATAAGAAAACTAAGAAAATAAATACATTCTGAAGAAATGAAATGTTCATCCAAATAATGACAGCTCTGTGCACAAAGACAGAAGATAATACTTGAAAAGCACAAATTATTTCCCTGCAAAGGTAAGTCCTCTTTTGCCTCCTTTCCACAGCTCCTCAAAGAACAAATCAGTAACATTGGGTCTTGAGACTGTGTGCTTGAATACTGAAAACAGAAAAACAGACAAAACCATAGAAAAACAAATGTTTGTTTGCTTTCTTTTTCAATAAAGTACAAGGTTATGAAAAAAAATATGATAATGAGTTAACACAAATATCTAGAGAAGTATACAAAACTAAGAAAGGTAATGCTTATGCAAAGCAAAATAACATCATTAGAACAAATTTAAACAGGACATTGATTATGAGGGTTTTTTTTAACTATGTGGCTTACAAACAGCTTTGAAAGAGCTTGTGCTGCCTGTTGGAAATTCTTTCTATATATGCCATGTTCATCAAAACTGTAAAACCTGAAGGAGTTCACTGGAGTCTACAAAAATGTAGCTTTTCCCA
This sequence comes from Vidua chalybeata, assembly GCF_026979565.1. Taxonomy (NCBI): domain Eukaryota; kingdom Metazoa; phylum Chordata; class Aves; order Passeriformes; family Viduidae; genus Vidua; species Vidua chalybeata. The sequence continues at coordinate 123,197,982 of NC_071530.1, read as the reverse complement.
GGTATTTCCACGAAGTAGCAGAGATAATCATTGTTAACCTAGGATTCCATCATGTAGGCTCAACTTGGTGTTGCCTGCACTTGACAGCCTCACCCAAATCACTGATAAAGATGTCAAACAGAACTGGCCCCAAGACAGCCCTGGGGAACACCACTCATGACCACCACTAACCAGATGTCAGTCCATTCACCACCACTCTCTGGGCCCTGCCATCCATCCAGTTTTGTACCCAGCCAGCAGTGCACCCATCCACACCATGAGCAGATATTTTCTCCAGGAGAATGCCGTGGGGAATGGTGTGAAAAGCTTTACTAAGACCCAGATACACAACAAGCATGGTGGTTTCCCTCATCCACCAAATGGGTCACCTCATCATAGAAGATCAGGTTTGTCAAGCAGGACCTGCCTGTGTCGACCAAGCCTGATGACTTGGTTGTCCTGTACATACGGTGTGATGGTGCTCAAGACAATCTCCTCCATATCTTTTCCTGGCACCAAGGTCAAAATGACAGGTCTGTAGTTCTCCAAACCTTTATTTCATCCATTTACATAGATGGTCATCACATTTGCTAGTGTTCCTGTCCACTGGGACTTCCTTGGATAACAAGGACTGTGGGTAAATGATTGAAAGAGGCTTCTACCAGCTCCCTCAGCACACTTGGGTGGGTCTCAAGGGAAAGCCATTTTCCAATATTCACTGGCAAATGATAAGACATTTGAATTGACATTTCTGTGAATATTTCTGAAATTAAAAAAAAATTACTTCAGCAACTTTCTAGAAAAGATAAATAACAAATACATTTCCAAACCTATTTTTCGTTAGATTACCCTAATAAACTGTTTGCTTTAGAGTTACTCTGTGTGTTTATTCTCCTGCAATAAAATCAAAACATTTGCATTCTTAGTTCAACACCCACAAAGTTCAACTCTTAAAAGGCATTGCATTGTTGTATTTTAAAGATTTTGTTGGTTACTACTATCCAGCAAGTGATTTCTGAAAGAATTTTTAGTACTATTTCACTATACTATCACCGTAATGGTAGTCTTGGTAATTCACATTTTTTTATAAATTTTAAACTTCCTGAAAAAAAAAAGCCAACAAAAAAAAAAAAAAAAAAAAAAAAAAAAAAAAAAAAAACCCACACAACCAAAATAAATCCCAGATTTCAATTTCTTGACATTCTATATTTAAAAGAATATTTATATGGCACTTTTAAAGAAAAATCTAGACAGATTTTAGCTATTATAATGCAAAAAGTTTTCCCACTTTTAGTACATTATTGGAAAAAAACACAATAGTTTTCAACTCCCAGCCTAAAAGTTCTTGTGTCAAAAGACTGGACACACAATATTTGAGATGCATGAGATATTTAATTTTCACTATTCAGTCTGACAGAAGTCTGATTTCAAACATCACTTTATGGAAACAAAAAATTTTATACCTTTTTAACTCTCAACTAATGCAATGTAAATAACAGAATTTCACAAGCAAAGAAATCAGAAATTACCAGGTTATTTCCTTCTAAGTTTTTACAATTAATTATTTTTGAAGAGAGACTCATCTGGGAGTTTACCTAATTATAATCCTTTGAAATTCTCCTTTTCAACCTTATTAAAAAGTAGAGCTCATTTCCAATACTGAAATGTTCCCTCAGCAATGTCTTAGAGAAAATATCCTAAAGAGTAAAAAAATTTAGAAAATTAATTAGTGATGGAAATTTTATATCAGCCTGAATCAGTAAAATCACTTTTAATGTAAAAATGGGAAATTTGATGCAATCAAATATGCAATTAAATGATATGTTACTTTTGCTTTCAAACTTGACTTTAAATTGCTATTGAGTGATGACATTGCCAATGCCCAGTTGAACAGCTGATAGGTGGTAACTCAATAACTCATGATTGTCTATTGAGATCCAAAAATTCATTGTGCTGCATTTCTATTACCCAGTGTGGTGTAATTTAATTCCAAATATAATCTACTTGCACATTCTTTTTTTAGTTCAAGTTTGTATATACACTGGCTGAGCACTCTGTGTGTGTTTACTATATGACACGGGAAAAAAATAAAAGGAAAAAATAGTCATATTATTTCAATCACATCAGATTCAAACTTGTTTATTGATTTATTAAAGATTTAACTATCAAGCAATAATCTATACATTAGGATATGTATCAGCAACACAAGAGATAAACCACAGTACTACAAAATGTTATCACACATGTCCAAATGCCTAAACACCCTTTCATGAAATGCAAGCTGGGTCCCTGCATGCTGGCCTGGGGGCATCCACAGGGATGTCATGTGGCCAAGTCCAGTCAGAGCTCCAAGAGCTACTGGGTCACATCCACCAACACCCTGTCATCCCTGTTGCTTGTTGTGCTCCCTTTTTCCCCCTACATTACAAGTCTCAAAGCTTCTCTTCTCCTATACTTACTTCTTTTCAAGCTGACTCTTCTGTTTCAAGTGTCTCTGAAGTCCCTTGGTTAACATTTAATCCAGCTGATGGTCATCTTCCTCTTCAGAATTATCAGTCTGTGGTGAATAGTCTGTCACACTCACCCATCCTATTACTCTTTCCTGCCTTTTTCAGTTGCTGTTATCCCAGCATTTTGCCAAGGTTGAGCCATGCAGGCAAACCCAGTAACATGATGCGTCCCCCAGATGGCAAATTTCATGAATAGCCCACCTGAAACAGATCAGTTTTCAGCTAAACTTGAAAGAATTTGCTGTGATTGCTATTTACACATTGAGGCTGAAATGGTAACAGACAGCAGAACTGAAAATTAAGGACTGAAAAGTAACTGCTTCTGGCACTTGGACAAAAATCAGAATGGAAACTGTCAGAGTTATACACAAAGAAACAAGGAGAAGAAAAGGAATTATTAGAAATGAGTGTTACAGTATCTACCTCATCATCTACAGTATCTAACTCATCATTAGTGGTTTTTTTAAAGAAATACGGCTAATGCATAATGCTATTGTAATTAAGGGTGTTTTGACCATCATCATAAGAGATGAAGACTGTTTAATTTTCAGCTGTAAACTGATGGTTACTTAAGAATTTGTGATTATTAATCACTAACTTTCAATATGGTCAAAGAAAAAAGAGAATCATAATGAGTAATAAATATAATTAGTACTTCAAAGAGAGGCACCTCTATAACCTAATAGTTAATCACAATATTTGAAAAATAGAAGGAAAAACTGGGGTGGAAAGGCATGGAATTAAGCATACACACAGAGATTACTTAGAAGTCCACAATTAAAAAAACAGCAAAAATCGTGACGTACTCCCTTGGCTGTAATTGGAAAGTGAATTACATTGTTAAGAAATATAATATCTAGATAGTCCTTGAGGTTAGCTAACAGTGCTATTCCCAATACCAGAAGCCTCAGGCAAAGATTGACAGGATAAGGTGGAAAACAGATAAAACATTTATACTTTGTACGCTCCCTGGTGACTATCTTGCTTGGTTGCCATAACTAGAAAATTCAGCAGCAAACGCTCATCTGACTCAAGAGCAGGACTAGTACATAGATTTCTGTCCCTAGAAATATGTGAAAGCTGACTGCAGGTAAGATGACTAGGAGAGATTTCATGTGAGAGAGGAGTAAAATGATTCTCTCTTCTCAAGTGACAAAGAAAATGAAGACCTAGACCCCTCTCAGGGAGATCAGAGAATGAGTGGCTCAGAAAGCACTGTAGGAGGTTGCTCCTTCACTGTAGGAGCCTTAGCTATGTTTTTTAACAAGAGTAAATATTTTTGGACATTATGTAAATTTATGCAATGCTGTCTAGGATGATGAGTAGACAATCTGTATGAGAGTGAAATGGTGAGAAAGATCAATGAAGTTCATAATAGACGCTGAGCCACTAGCAGGTCAGAAGTGGTAGGAGAGAAACTACAATACAGGCAGGAAAACGGAACAGAACCTTAACTCCAAATCAACATCTATAAGCCTTTCCCCAGGACAATCTCCAGGAAGCAGAAAATATGAAATACTATACAGCTTGGAAGACTATAGGTTTTTAAATCTTCTATGAAAGAATTAGGAGACAAACAGATGTAAGTAATCTAAGTTTTAATAGCAGCAGGTGAAGAGAATGCACAAAAGAATATAAGAATAACAGATCACTAGGAGGCTTGCCAGTATGTGAGCTATAGAAGCTTGGAACCATTTAAGTTGGAAAAGGACCTTAAGATCATTGAGTCCAACCATTAACCTAACACTATCAAATCCACCAAGCTTGTTATCTCGACAAATCTAAAATTTTCACACACACAAAAATGCACCAGGGAAATCTATTATTCACTGTTTATCCTACCTCAGTGAACAATGATAATGACCCATAGTCTGGTTAGGTACTTCATAGGACTCTGGCCATGTTGGACCTCATAGTAATGTAGCTCTAAGAAAAGAAGCAAATACTTTTGCATGCAGGGGATGTAACATCCTAATGCTTTGCTCAAACAGGTCTAAAATAAAACAGAAATTAATGGTATTCCCTTACTCTTAGGCAAAATGTGTTATATTTATGTAACATGTGCATAGAGTTGATTTTTGATGTATCCTGTGTGTGATGTAAATCAAACTGGAGTCTACTATTTAATTGCATCGTTCTCATCTTTTGTTCAATCCAATCCATCCATAGTGGTCTAACAGCCAAGTGAAATGACAAACAATGCTAAGTAGCTAATATCAATGAACTAATTTTGTGCCTCTACTGTGTTAAAGAAAACCCATTTACTACTATAGTTAATGACTTCAAATCAGGGTAACAGTCAAATATGGAGTATTGTATTCTTCATTCCTAAAAAGATGCTTGCATGTTGATAAATATTTAGCAGACTAGAAAACTGCATTCCAAAAAGGCAAAAATGCTGATGTTAAGCTTGTATAGTACAGCAATGACAAACAGAAACTCCCTTTTGGTACACAGTTCTGAATTAAAAAAACATCGGAAGATGGAAGCCATTGCTTCCCATAGATACCACTCTCTCACTCAAGATGATATAGCTTCCTGCTCTTCCAGCTTTTGCAATCACACACAAGACACTGACAGATATATAAAAAAAAATGCTCTTCAGGGTCAGACCATCAAGTCCAGTTTTCTGCCTCCAACAGTGATAATAGGAGAAGCTATACAGGGAGAATGTACGAGACTGGACACTTTCTACAGTCCATCTCCTTCACCAACGCCTACAATTATTTTGCTAGAGGTGTAAGAGGTAGATCTGTGCTGAGTGCTTTTAGTATCTTTTTATGGACCTATTGTCCATGTATTAGTCTTAATCCCTTTTTATAAATTGACTGATATTCTCTGCTTCTACAGAGTCTCATGGCAGCAAACCCCATAAATTCACTATCCCTTTCCTTTTAACTGTTTTAAACTAGGCACACACTCTTTACACTGAGAAGTTTCTACTTGTGCTGCAGGATTTAATGAATAACAGTTCTGCATTCAGTTTGTGCACTGTTTACAGTTGCGTAAAACTCAGTTATAAACCATCACTCCTAAGTTGTCTCCTTTCCAAACTGAAGAGCCAAGCTGTTTTAGTCTCCCTTCACAAAGTACATTCTCTATCCCCCTAACTGCTTTAGTTGCCCTTAAATGTACTTTCTCTAATTCCACAATATTTTCTTACTGAGACCAGAACAGTACATACATGTCTAACCTACAGCACTAAAAGGTTTTCTTTTATAAAGATTGTTTCAGCAAAGAAGACAAAATCAAAAAATTGTTAAAAATAAAAGCATTTTTCAGTACTTCCTTTTATAAATGCTTCACTGTCATTTTTCTTTCCATCTTTAGAAATAATCCAAAAAGGCTTTACTCAATTGTGATCACTTACAGAGGAATTTCTGTGAGGCAGACCAAAGTGTCTTTGTACTCAAAATCCCAGACCTTGTTTAATTGCTTATTATAAAAAATGGGCTCATGTTAACATCTTCGACTTGCAGTATCTATTTACCATACTGGAATTATGACATCCCATTGCAGAATGCCTGATGTGATGCTTATAAGGTTAAAAAAAAAAAAAAAAAAAAAAAAAAAAAAAAAAAAAAAAAAAAAAAAAAAAAAAAAAAAAAAAGAGGAAGACATTTATTTCTCTTTCATCAAATACCACTCCTGAAATGCTAAGATAAAGATTTAATACTCTTTGTTAATGAGCTTTACGATGTCCCAGTAAAAATGCTGCCAGTTAATTTAGACAAAATAATTATTCTGTTGGGGCCATTTCCACACTCCACATTATGTAATGTACCACTGAGACAAAGAAGAGAGACAGCAGTTCAGATCCATTACATCAAACCTGGTTTTCATAACCCTGAGGGCTGTTCAGCCACTAGACTAAAGGGTAAAAGAAGAAGCTACACCTACAGAAACTTAAATATCTAACATTGAAAAATGGAAAATATTTGGTGACTTCAAAGTAAGTCCATTGTTAGCTGCAAGTCATATATTTTGGCAAATGTATTATGTCTTAATGCCTCACTCAGTTCTAATGAGTTCCTTCTAGAAGTTTAAACTGCTATGAGAAATGTGGTGAAATGTCTATCTTTTGATAACTTCCAAGCCAAACCAAAAATTTTACAATTAACTAAGGTTTAGAAATGTTCCAACTATATGTAGAGGGAAAGGAATGCCAGAGCAATTGATTTCTTGGCTGCTTAGAGGGAGAAAGAGACAGACTGACGCAAAAGGAATGGAAAAAAAAAATAAAAAGAAATGTGGGATGGAGAGAACAAAAAGATCTTTAGCACACTGCCTTGTAAAACCTGAACTACAGCCCAGGATTTCTTACTATGCTCAACAACCTTTCTGATTTAGGGGTTAAGTAGTTATATACCCCGATACCGTAGAGCCAACTACCACTATATTGATCAATCTGCATAATGTGTCAAAATTCACTATTTATAATATTCCAAAGCTGCGCTTGCTGAAAAGTCTTATTAACTCTAAAGATTCCAGTCCTGCTAAAGTTGTTCAGAGGAGTCAATAAGGCTCTAGCCTGCCCTGTTCATGTGTTTGCTGCTTTAATACTTGAGAATTGCATTGAAAAAAGCTATGATGAAAGAATATCAGTCAACAGTCTGAGGCTAATAAATGCAGCAGCTAGATCTGTTTGCACAATGTCCCTCTGCCTCTATGTGTATTTTTACTGTCTTTGAGCACGTGATTGTCTTCCTCACACTTTTCATGCTAATCCCATGAGCAGTATGGAACCTCTGCACTGACTTGGTCCATTTGAATGTATGCTTCCTTTCAACATTTTATGTGAAATTAAATTGCAAACTAGAAAAGAATTCTGATCTGCACGTATTTCTCATTAAAGAAAAAAATTCTCACATTTCTGGGTGTTTTAAAGATTTTAAAGAAAAATTATAAACTTTTAGAAGATTTTATTCATGTATTTTTGGGGCAAAATATTAAAATTGTTACTAGTTGTTACTAAAATACCTAAATCAGAGGTATATACAGCTCCAGTCTACAAACAGGGTACATAGGTCATTGGTACAAATGTTCCCTGTGATGCTGAAACATGCGGTCCTACTAATGAAAACTCCTTTATTTTTCATCCCAGTAAATTTTATCAGCAGAAGAGCATGAGATTCAGTTTTGAATAACTTAGGCAAAACTGTAACAAAAAACTACTGCATTAACAATAGCACACAGAAATGTAAGCTGTGTAAAGTAAAATGCTAAATTCTGAAAATGTTTAAAATAATTCAAAATAAATAATTATTTCTATAATATTAGTATAAACTAGAATGTTTAAAAATTACAATTTGCCGTCATGATTTTCAATTTAAATGCAGTGAGATCTGAAAAAAGTCATATTTTAGAGTAAAAAAGTGTGAACTTTAATATTAAAGTGGTAACTTTATTTTGACATTTTATTTTAGAATATTCTCCCATTTCCACTGTCATCTGCCTGACTACTGTCCTACAGTGATTCAGTATCCTCGTAAAGCTGATTTAATAAAAATAGAAATATGTTCTAGAAAACAGATTGACTGAAAACAGATTGATCATAGAGAAATAATAAAGAAACTTAAGAAAATGAGGAAATACTGAACAAGAATCAGAGAAAGAAACCCAAAATAGGAAGGATTTTTTTTCCTCTTCTAATGGGCAATATGCAGTATAATTTTTTTTTTTAATTAGTTTTTCATTGACTAATGGTAGTGGCTAGTAACAAGAAGATTGGGTCTTCCATCCAACCCTTTGAGATTTAGTATTTTCAAGAGCTGATAATAATATTACTTATTTAACATTTGATTCTGCAAGGTGCTAAGCACTATGATCATGAGTGCACTTGCATTCTTAGGTAATTTTAAGCAGGCAAATAGCCCACATGAAAGCATCATCATGGCTTTCATAATCATATGATGAATCACATTATTGAACCCAGACAAGAATGTTCTGAACCTTGTACAATCAAGTTAAGGGCTTTACATGAAGTGAAAAGACAGTGAAGACACCCTGAAGAGTTTATAACTATCAGTTTAAGGAATATTAATGTTTTTATTCCAAAAAATCCCCCTGAATGTCTGTGAACATATTTTCTTCCATATATCATCCTCTTCTGTTACTAATTCTTTGGATACTTTACTGCTGTTATATATCTGACTAGCTCTATTTTTTATAGACCCATAAAGAAAGGCAGTTGGGTCTTGTGGGAGTGGGGGGAGAAAAGGGGGAGAAGAGGAGGAGAGGGGATGGTGGTGATAAAATGTAATTCCTCCGAACACCTGCTGAGTTTAATTGCACTACAGCTGCTGCTGATTGTAAGTGGGAAAGGGAGATATAAGGCAGAGGGGGAGGTGGTGGTGTTACTGACTGATTGGCTGTCGTTACATCCAGTTTTATTGTCTTTTTTTACCCTTTCAGTATTATTCTTACAAGTTAAAAGAGTCTCTGAGTCTGAGGGATTAGGGACCTAAACCAAAGAGGAATCTTATGATCTGTGAGCAGAATGAGATGTGGTGTTTCCTGGATGAAGACATCTGAAGAGAGCATATGTGAACCTCAAGAACAAGACTGATGATCCCAACAGACAAATTGCCACAGTATGCAGCATTCACTAGAATGAAAGGTTTATAGGTGAGATATTTAAAGAGGTCACCACGCCCAGAGTATGTGGGTCTGCAATGAAATAGAAGACAGTGCTCGAGATGAAGGAGCTGTGGTCATTCAAAAGGGATAGCAAGCCATGCAGAGAAATTTTCAAGCAGGTTCTCATTCTGCAAGAACTTAAAGATAACAAAGTATGGTGGGTTTGTAGCATCAAGGCACTGTGGAATAAATCCCTGTTCACAAAATTGATAGAAATGGGTACTGAAAACTAGACTGCTGTAATCTGATAATTGCTAGGGACAAGTTGCTTTAATATAAAGAAGCATGATGCACATAGTTGTGATTCAAAGACTTTATTTTGGAATATGTCAAAGACATGACAGAGCATTACAACTGGGTAACTCCCTCAGAAAACAAAGCAAATCAATATTACTCATATCCTCGCATTTTGGGTTACTTTGTAAACAGCTGCAAAGCTAATAATGATGTTAAATAACTTTTGGAAAAGTTTAGAGATTTGTCATTCAGTGATAATAGATGTGGGAGGAAGAATTTCCTTCAATTTGGAGCCTGAAATACAGGAATTTTAATTTTCAGAATTATAACAGGCAAAACGTAGTTAAACATAGAAGTTGAATTTTTGAGAATTTACTTTAAATGTATTTTTGACTAAATGACAAACTGGCTATGTTTAAAATAAATCATTTTCAGGAAATGTTTACCCAAATAAAAAATCTCTAGATGATTCAACTGCCTATTACATGGAATATGAGCTTCTTGTGCCTGTGAAATAGGGTCAATAAGAAAATTCAAGCTGGGATGATGCAAATATTTGTAGTACATACAATAAGAACACACATTGACATATAATAGTACTAATTAATTGATGACCAAATTAAAAGTGAAGAGGAAAAAAGATGGGATAATATTTGCCTGAGTTGAAAAGATACAATCCTGGACAAAAAGGGACCTTAAGCTGGCTTTTCCACCACTTGAAAAACTGACACACAGAAAAGAGAGATCTTTACATTCTGTTACACAGCAAGAAAAGTCCAAGAGGTAGGAACTACTTAGCTGTTAACATTTTACTCTCTGATATTCATTCTACTCGGTACTTTAATATCTAGCCACTGACAGTGCCAGTGTCTCTTCACTTGGCATTATGTATCCTGCTTGTTTTAAGCAGGCTAAGATCTCATTGGCATCACTGAAGCTTTTGCAGTCTGAGTGTTTCCTATCTGATGTGCCTTTTAAATTTTTTCAGAAAAGAGTTAATTTGCCAAGTTTGACGATATCTTTTCACCAATTACTTTAAATAGGGTGTGATCTCAACTCTGATTTCACATACATGTATATGTAGAGCCACAAACCGTTATTAATAAAAAAGCTGTCACTGTTTATTGCTGAACCCATCATTGTATTCATCATTTTCATATTGGTGTCCTGATTGCAAGGTAGAAAGAGACACACAAAATGCAAAACTTTCTTTTTGAATAATGCTAATTAGAAATTTTAAATTGTTTATATGCTGAACTAACTGATTAAAACTATTGAACAATTTCTATAATTCCATCTTCATTAAGGTTGCCATTCTAAGTACAACTTATCTGCTCTGCTTTGATGCTGAAACAAAATAATTAATTTTGAATTAAATTGATTTCTTAATCTACAGATCAGCTACTGGGGAAATACATAAAGTGTAAAGAAATACAACATTTTCATTTGCTACTACAAATATCATAATTCTGACAGTTCTCAGCTGTTATAAGGAATGAAGAAAGAATGTTTTTAGTCAGTCTGGGAACAATGTGGACTACAAAACAAAAGGTTCCATTTTTTTATATAACTCTCCAGCATGCAAGCTTCTTGTTGAGACTCTTAACCTAGGTTGTTTATCTTTCTCTCTCTTTGATCAGTCTAATTATAAGCCCTTATTACATCTTATTTTCAAGAGACATGCTAGCATCCCTAATCCACAATTCAAACGAAAAGTTTTTTCTTTTCATAACACATTACTTTTTCATGCTTACAAAAAAGAAAAAAAAAAAAAAAAAAAAAAAAAAAAAAAAAAAAAAAACCACCAAAACCACCACCACCAAAACAAATAAAATTCCTCAAACTTTGGAAGTTAAAACCTTACTGAGGAGCAAGCACTATGAAGACCTGAAAAATCCTTTTCCCAAATTGTCATAAACTCTACTGAAAACTTACTCTTTTAATTGCTAAAGCAAATTAACAAAAAAGAAGACTTATATGAATAATTTACAAACATTGAGGAATGGAGATTGCACAATTTTTCTGGACAGGATGCTTTATGGCTGGACTGTTATAGAACCATAGAGTCACATAATAATAGAATGATTTCTGTTGGAAGGGACATTAAAGTCATCTACTTCCAACCCCCCCAGCCATAGGCAGGAACATCTTTCACGAGGCCAGGTTGATCAAATCCCCCTCCAACCTGATCTTAAACACTTCTAGAGATTAGAGCATCTATGGCTTCTCTGGACAGCCTGTTCCAGTGCCCCACAACTGTCATGATAAAGAATTTCTATTAGGTCCCTCCAAATCTGTCCCTTCTCCAGCCTGAACAAGCCCAGGGAAGGTCCAGTCTCTGACTAGTTTGACTGCCTCCCACTGAACTCACTCCATTATCAGAATCTGCCTTGTAGTTGCGGGGTGAGAGTGTGGGACGTGGGAGCAGTATGAACTGCACAATTCTAGACTCTCACAAATACAGAGCAAAGGGGCATAGTCACACCCTCATCTACTGGCTGTGCTCCTGCCAATGCAGCCCAGGATGCTGTTGGTCACCTTCACTGCCAGGAACCAGTGCTGGCTCACATCCAACTGACAGTGAAGAGCCAGAGATCTTTCCCAGCAGAGCCACTCCTCAAGCAGTCCATCCCCAGCCTGTATCAGTGCAAGAAGTTCTTCTTTCCCAGGTGCAGAACATAAGTCTTTGTCATTGCTGAATATCATAAGGAATGTCTTTGTCCATTCTTGTGGCCTGTCTAATGACAACCCTTCCTGAGTGCATTTACTTGTCCACCCAGTTTGGTGTCATCTGCAGACATGGTGAACAAGCACTCTATTGCTTCTTCTAGGTCATTGACAAAGAAGTTAAACAAACCAGACCTCAATACAGAACCCCATTACTAGCCTATACATCCAGTTTTTTAGCTATTTACTAGCCACACATTTGGACTGCAATGTTGTAAGTTGAACATGAGAATATTCTAGGAGACAGTGTTGCTAGCCTTCCCAAATTCAGGTAAATTACACCTACTATCTTACCTTATCTACAAAAACAGGCGCTTTAAAATGGAAAATGATCAGATTGATAAGGCATGAATTACCTTCTCTAAACCATGCCAACTCTCCCTAATATCATTCTCCTTCTTTGTGTGCCCAGAAGTATGTTACAAGAGGACTTGCTCCATGATTTTTCTGAGAACTGAAGTTAAATTAAAATAGCCTGTAGTTCCCTGGATATTTTTTATGCTCTTGTTTGCAGATTCATGGAACACATTCTTTCTTCTAACCTCTGAGTATTTCCCCTAAATTATATGACTTGCAAGATGATGGAGGATGATCTTGCAAGGACATCAAGCAGCTCTCTCAATGTGCTCGTATGCAGCCCATCAGTTTCCATGGACTTTTATGGGTTAAGTCCTCGCAAGCTGTCACTAACTCACCCACTTATGATACTTCTTGAATTCTTTCATTAATCAGAGAGACCTGGGAGACTGAGACAAGGAAATCATTGAGTACCTAAGCCTTATGTGTCTCCTGTTGCTAAATCACCCACTCCATTTAGCATTGTTTAATCTTCTACAACACAGCATTAGAAGTTCTGGTTGCCCTCAATGTCTGTCACAAGGGTGAACTCCAGCTGAATTTTGGCTTTCCTGACGCTATCCCTACACTCACTGGGCAATGTTTTTAGATTCCACTGTTGTATTCTGTCCCTTTTTTTTTTTGTCCCCTGTATTCGGTTTTTAGATGTTGAAGCTCTATCAGGAAAATCCTGCTTAGCCAAGCAGGCATCCTGATACATCCACACCTCTGTTTAATACATCTACACCTCTGTTTGAGTATCAGGACTGTTTTACACCTGAGGATAACGCTTTCTTGAGTGCCCTTACCTTTCAGATCTGTCTTCAATAGGATTACATCTACCAATTCTCTAAGAAGGTGAATATTTATAATAACAAATATCTAACTGTGTAGGGCATAATTCCCACAGGTTGCCAGCTACGATGTTATTGCTCATAACTTTAAAATAATTAGTTAATTCCAAAATTATATTATAAATGTGTGTTTGCATTAATATTTAACAACATGAATATTATTTCTAGCTATTCTTTTGGAAGCATCACATGTAGGTATTTACAACAGAGATACCTAAATCTGAATCAGTCACATAAATTCCCTGTATGGCCAATGAAGAAAAGTAAATTGCTTTGAAAGACAAATTGTTAGTCTAAAAGAAGAGGCCAAAAGAATCCAGAAACATGTCCTGTGGTATCTCTCAGTTGCCTCTCTTTTCTCACTGTCTTTGAGTTAGACTACTAATTCAGGTGTAGACAGTCACTTGGTAAGATGAACCTTCATAAAGTTTATACACCTTTAAGAAAACAAAAGAATGTGTTATAAGAAAGTATAAATATGCTCTATACATATTTCCTCCCTGTCTTTGAAATTATTGCAAATTTAATTTCTAATTACTTCTACATTTTACTGAATTTGCTTATGAAGTACAACTGGAGTTTCCTTCCTTAAGTCAATTTTTTTTGCAGAAGTTTCTATCTGAAAATTACCTAAGCATTAACTTGACCACAGGTTATGTTTTAACTTTGTTTTGCTAATCTATTTGTAAGATGTTACTGACATAAAAGAAAGAAAAATAATTAATTTATAACAAGCATCCTTAAAAGTATCCATAAACATCTTTAGAAAAGGCTGAAAATTTATTTTTACTTCTTGAATTACACTAATATAAAAAAGGCACCAGTGGGAATTGGTGACTCTTGGTTTGTTTGGGGATGTGAATTATTTTTAGCAAGGAGAATTTGCCAAGCATAGCAGAACCGGAAATATAGTCTAATGAAATTTTGAGCTGCAATGTAGGCTAATGATACTTGAAAGTGACATGGTTATATCTCAACAGGATAGCACTGGCTTAGCCTAAATGTCAGGAGCTTGACAGGCAAGTATCATAAAGATACATGTCAGTCACCTCCAGTGCAAGAATAAGTGATGAGCATTGTCAAGAATGTCCTTCATTTTTCCTTGGCAATTAAAGCAAACAGGGGCCTCAAGGTCTGCTCTGCTGTTCCATTCCCTTTCTCCCTCCTCCTGTTTAAGCACTTGCTGTTTCATTTTCTTGATTAACAAAACAGTAAAGTAAAGATAAGAAATGAAGAAGAAAATAGTTAAGTCTTCTCACTCCAGTGGTACTGACCCATTTTTTTGCATAAACATGAAAGGAAAATTGTGAAGTTCCAGAATGCTTACAATCTTGTTATTTTTTCAACACTGTTCTACTTATATTCAAAGCTTAGTAATCCTGTAACACTGACTCCGGCAACAAAGTGGTGACTTCTGGTTCATAACCTAATCCTCACCATCATTTCTACCCTGAGCAGCTGAGATACATAAATCATGGAGGAAAGTCAGCAGTAAGTTCCTTATCAGAGAGGAGAGCAAGGTGAAAAACATACTAGCTTCATGTGAAAACTAAGGAAACAAGACTGGGAAAAAGAAATAACCAGAAGAAATAAAGGCTAGGAAGGAGCATAGAAATGAGAACAAACTGAGAGGTGAGAATACCAGTCAGTTGCCTGAATCAACCACCAGCTTGTTTCAAACATTGTTCTCCCAGTGAGAGCTCATATGCCTGGAGCTGTGTGAAATCAGAGGCACATTGCCAGGATGGCAAGGAATTGCCTTCATGCAGCCTCCTACCTCAGTTAAATGTTCCCTCCTCCTGTTGTCTTACAAGGGAATAGGTAGCTATGACACTGGATTACTGCCAAAGTCAAGGTGTATGCATCACCCTGGCAAACTGTGATTCATTATAGCCAGGAGCAGGATGCACAGTAGATGAGCAGCATTATTTCTAGCCAGAGCTACTCACTGGCTGATAATGAGAACAGCGCCTTAGGGGAACTCAACTGATTTTCTTTTTCCAGTTTCTGCACCAGTCTGATTTCCTTCCTATGCTGCCAACTATGGGCAAAGATGAGATGATTCTTGCTCCCATGACTTCATGCTTGATTTAACCCAGAAACCAAAGTGCCCCAAGGCTCTCCAAGTTTGGCTTACTAACTGTTCTTGCAATTACATATAATGTGTTCCAATGTTTCAGTTTTCTCAAAGCCAGGAAAAGGAAACCTCCACAGAGCCCATCCATTCAAGCAAGCCTATCACACAGATAAATATGATCTCACTGAAAAAAGCAAAGAAGGCATCTACCCCTACAGACACAAGTCTTAGAATGCAAACAGATTCTTGCCTGACAATTTATCCTTATAGGAAAGTTTCTCCAGCATAGACTCTTGCCAACAAATAGAAAAATGGAAATGCTTTGCAACAGGCAATCAAAGCCTGGAAGCAGCAACAGTGTTCCAGTGGCTTGAAAGGCTTTATTTAACTGCTGGGACAGTCTTGCCAATTCTATTATCCACATTTCAGACACATTTTACATGTTCCTTTTCAAATACCCAATGGAAAACAAAGGACAATTAAAAATGAGGAGATCTTTTATGCACCTGACCATCAGCTAATTTTAGCTTATTCTGTAGATATTTTGCACTTGCTTGGGTAATAGTTTAAGAGTTTTTTTGTTTATGACCCAAATTAAGGTTATCATGGGTCATGACAGCAAAAGATCAATAGCAACAAATCACATTTGTAATGATATTACGCGAGTTAGTCTTTGATCATCAATGGAAACATTTAACAGTTATTAAAATTTCTTGGAACTTTTTTGGCCAGAGAGCCCACTTTAAACCTGGTGTTCCATTAAAATTCACTAGGTCTGTAATTCAATGATAAGTGTATTCTGTGGCCTGAGAAGGAGAAAGAACAGGAAAACAAGGTGTGCATACCTCATTCAACAGGATCTACCATATTCACAAAGCCATGAATAAATACTGAGGTTTTACTGAGTCTTATGACAAATAACATCCCTCTCCTTAATTTTGGTGTTCTGCATTCTCTTTGTGGATATGTCAAGCCAATATATCTATGCCAAAGTACTTGCAGAAAACTAATAGCTCTCAGGCCTTGTTTTTTGCTATGATTATATTCATCCAAGAGAAAGCTGCAGGCAGTAAGATGCTTTGCAAGTCTGAAACTAATCCTGGATAGGTCTGTGTGAAACTTACCTTCTTCATACTGTATTTCTTACAGCACTGCTGGACATTTCACATCTACTGTATAACTTTATGCAATTCTGATGCAATTCTGTTTTCCAGATTCTGAATCAAAAATTCTTGACCTTGAAATACTTCATAGCAAGCACTTCTTACTTGCTGCATGACTACTTTTGTCATCACTAAGCATTTCACCAGCTGCCTATTGATAAACAATTGACAACTACTCATGATCACTTAACAAGATTGGTTAATGAGAATACTTTGCTATTGCTTCTGCAGATTTTACAATCACACGATGATTTGATTAATTCACTGATAAGAGAAATATCTATTTCTTAGAGATAAGCATTCCAACTGAGTAAAGCAAATCCTGCAACTCAACAAGAGCAAAAATGTAATAGTAACTTTAATTGTAGTAAGAGTATAGTAAGAAATTGTATAAGGTTTCTTATTAAATAAATAAATAATTTAAACCCTTCAAAGAAAAGATATGACTTAGAAATAAATTAATTCCTCTATAAAGTAGGAAAGCTTGTTGTTCCTGACACTCTCAAAATAGATAACCATAAATAAATGAAGACTATTATGTTGTGAAATGATACCCAAGGTAAATAAATGTGGAGGGCAGGTAGTGGGGAACCTAAAGTTAAATTCCAAATCTCTTCAGTAACCATATGCAGGCAAGTGGTAAAAGAGGATTTTTTTCACAATAAAATGACCTTAAATATGGCTTGAAATTGAAGTCAGCAACTTCATGTAGGGGTTGCAATTATTTCAACAGGTCCTAATAACTGTGTTGGAGTTTTGGTTGAGTTTTCATAACACAGTATCATCACAACTTTGAAAATAATTTAGATTTCCATGATACTGCCTTGTCTTTGTGTTCAAGAGTAATGTATATTTCCTTTGGTCTCAGTGTCTCTGCTGTCTTTTACCCTGGAAACATGCTCTCATCCTTGCAATATTTAAAGTAAATGGATACGGTGAAAGCTCGTCAGTCTTCTGTATACTCAATAAAAATTCTGGAACTTGGTTTAAAAGAAACTTAAGTGGAATTTTCAAGGTGAGGTCTTTCTCTGGGTGAAACTGATTAGAATTTCTTTCACTTATTTTAGGGGTCATTGTTTTACCTTTATTTCTGTAATAAGTGTCCTCATGTCAGCAATGGTTCTTCCTAAGAGAGGTATGAACAGTGCACCTGCTTTCCTTGTTTAACTACTAGAAGGAAAGAGTCTTGATCTAAGAACAGATTACCTAAGGGACATCTCCATTCAAATAACAGTACCATATACAAATAAATTCATAATCACTTTACTATATTATTGAATTTTTTATACCTAGTATATATCATTTTCTTTTGGTCATGTTGCCTATTAGACTGTTTTCAAACAAAATGTTGATTCTGTACCCTACTTCATTACTTCCATGCACAGTTCTCCTTATCCTGATTACTAGCTGCTTACTATTTCTACCTGCTTCTCATCACTACTTCTCTGTAACAGAAGAGAAGACAGAAGCTTATGGACCTCTGTGCTAAATGACTGTATCTTCTCCCCAGCCTGATGCCTTATGTTCTCAAAAAAAAAAAAAAAAAGCACAAATGGAATCTTAACTGGATTATGCATGCTATTTTCTTACAAGTTCAGACTACTTACATTGAAGCTGTGGTCACTGAGAAATAATTAAGCACTCCATGTCTCATAACAAAAATATTCATCCATGAAAGTACAAGTATAACAGCATAGTAGTGTAGTTCATAAACCATCTTTAGAAACAAGATTTTTAGTTGCCAATACCAAACCCTTTCACAAACTACTTCCTGCTTCAAGGTCTCTTGCCAGGGTAATGAGATGCTCCATCATGAAGTTATATATAATTCTGTCAAAATAATCTTAGAAATTATATAATTTTGAATCATTGTTGGAAGCAGAGACATGAGCAACTGCAAATGTGTTCTTCTAAACTGGGAATGTAATATAGAATTAAATGCAAATGACTACGTTAATGCAACATTATGATTGAGATATGACACAAACAAATGTCATTAAATTCCAAATATGGTTCCCACAGCAACTGTAATTCTGCTGCTTTGCACTTTCTGTACATATTATATTGTATTTCTGTGCCATATACTGTGCAGTATTAACTTCACTGTATTTTCGTATATTTGCACTGTGACTGAGTAATGGCTGTTCTGGGAACACAAACTGAGTTTCTATTTTTCTTAATGTAAAATCTCCACAATAATGTTGCCTTTTTTCTCCTATGTTTAATTTCTTTTGTTTTTGCCAGTTTGTTTGTTTGTTTGTGTTTTTTGAAAGAAGATAGTGTATTATTTCAATGCATATCACCTGGCTAGAAGTCATTGCTTTTACAGGTAAGTATGTTTTTAAGCTATACTCAGAGCCATGACTATTCTTAAATAAATTTTATTTCACCGGATGTTAGTCAGCTTGATTTTTTTTTTTTCATTTTTGGCCTTTTACTTCCCCATATCACAGCTTGAGCTTTAGTTTCAAACCAAGAAGGCAGTGGTCTTAACAGGAAAAAGAAGTCATGTGCTGTATCTATATTTCCACCATGTTAACCTACATGTAAGGAAAGATTGGCAGGAACTCAGTTGCTATCTACTGAGGCTGCGACAGCAATTTAAATTTAACTGCTTCATTAAGGTGAAATTTTGGACTGAGTGCCTAATTAACATTCACAAACTCAAATTAATAACAGCTTAAGAGAAAAAGGAACCTCTTGCATGGGTCAATTTTATATTTCCCAATTTTGCTTTAAAATATAGCTTATACATACATTAATTCAAGAGAAAGATTACCCATATCATATGTTAAATTTGGTACTTGCTTGCATCACATTAGAGTGATATGATTTATCAGGAAAATGGATTAGAAGTTTTAAACAGGAGTATTTTCAGAAGCCCTGTGTTAAAATAAAAATGTTTACCATTTGAAGAAAGAAGCAATTAAAATAGATTTTTGAATTCCAGGAAAGACACATGCATAGTCCTTTAAAATGTGTCGAGGGAAAAGGGTTTATTAGAGGCTGGGCAATCACCAACCATATGTAGTTCAACAAGGGAACATGTCTGGGATGGGGCAACCCTAGATATATGGACAGACTGGGGAATGAGATGCTGGAGAGCAGTGCCAGGAAAGGGCCCTGGGGGTCCTGGTCAGCAAAAACTTGTATCTGAGCCAGCAGTGCCCTGGCAGCCAGGAGGGCCAACCCTGTCCAGGGGGGCATCAGGCACAGCATCACCAGCTGGGCAAGGGAGGGGATTGTCCCACTCTGCTCTGCACTGGGGCAGCCTCACCTTGAGTCCCATTTTGGGTGCCACAATATAAGAAAGATATAAAGCTGTTGGTAAGAGCCCAAAGGAGTGACACAAGGTTGGTGAAGGGCCTTGAGGGGAAGCCATATGAGGAGTGGCTGAGGTCACTTGGCTGGTTCATTCTGAAGAAGAGGAGAGGGAGGGGAGACCTCAGTACAATCTACAACTTCCTCATGAGGGGAAGTTGGTTCAGCAACTGCTTTGAAACTCAATGTACCTCACCAAAATTAAGGGAAGTTTCTGAAATTTTAAATAGCTGTTTTCAACATTTTTGCCATGTATATATGCCCATTATGTCTCAATGTAATTAAGTTGTCTTAGGAAATGTTTCCATACATCTACTCATGTGGATTATAATTCTGTGTGATTTCATTTTGCTGAAATTCCTGAAAGCCAAGCTCATGATAATGGTGTTTTATACACAGAAGTGCACATAGTGGACAATATTTGCCCTGGAGTGCTTCCCTAAAATGCCCTGAGATGCTTCTTATTTTTCCATTTCAGAGCTTACCTATGAAGAAAATGACAGAGAGAGGAAAAAAAAGTGTTTCTCAAATTGTGGTAACTTGTGATTTACACTAGTCTGAGTATATAAACTACCTCAGTGTAAAGTGGAAGTAATGAATAAGCAAGTAAGATACAGGTAAACTAAATCACATGATTTTGAAGATGGTAGCATGGCATAGTTTAGAAAACAAATTACTGAGATATTATGAATGTCAGTTTGGTTTAACCAATTTGAGATTCTGATAATTGTTTTAATAATTCTGTTCTGAGTATCTTTTCAAATCCAATAAAATTGCCTATATTTTATTTCAAATTCTTGCCCATGGCAGACCTTGAATAATACTTCTAAGGGAATGAGTGAGATATTATGTATTATTTAAATAAATAATTATGTTCAGTTGAAAGCAAACCTTTCAGCACTAAAAGTAATAACAGATTTTTCTAAACTGATAGAATTTTGTTGTGTGTTATAACATTTTTGATTAAATACAGCAAGTGGGCTAAGATACTATAAAATATGAACCTGCATTCTCCCTGTGTAAGTTTACATTTCTGTTCCAAAACTTGTTTCAACCAGTTGTTATGCTCTATTTCAAAGGGTTTTTTTTATTTCTTTAATGAAGATATGACATTTTTTGGTAATGATTGCACATATCTGGGGTTTTTATCCTTTTTTTTTCTCTATATTTATATACTAAAGTACAGCTGAAGTTAGCAAAAGGATTACCTGTTCATAATGTGGAGTATTGGACAGGTCCAGCAAGAGCTCTTGTCTAGAATTTCAAGTTCATTTGTTTTGTGTAACAAATGGGAGGAATAAATTAATTTATGTGGAAAAGGCAAAAATACCTAGGAATTTTCAAAATATAGGTGAAATAGTAGCTTGACACCATTATTTTTACTCAATACAAAAATAATAACTGTGAAATTCTTACTTCACACAAGTACCACTGGAATCAAAGTTTATGTGACCAAAGAACAAGCCCTGTTTACACACAGAAGCTCCTGTGGGTTAAAGCTGAATCATGTAAGTCACAAAGAAATATGCATCTGGTGGTACATGTTCTAACAACACAATTTTCATGCACACTTTTTTTTTTTTTATGAGAGATTAAGATGAAAAGAGACTTTGAGATTTAATCATTGCAAAATAAACATGAAAGAAAAATATGGTGCAACATTTGGATTTGCATCAATATCAAATCCAAATAGCAGCTATTCAGACCCATACATCTATAAGCACGATAGCATTTTAAGACATTCTTTTGAAGAAAAAATAGAATATATATTAAAATCTATAAAAATTAATGCAATAAAAGTATGAAAAGTTAAAATACATGTTGAAACAGAGACAGCATTTTAAACCATTTACTTCATGTAAATGAGATATTGGTGTCAACGAACATTTAAAAATGAATGAGCTGTTCAGGAGATGCAAACACAAATGCACCTTGTGCGCCATAAAAGGTTTCAATTTTGCTATTTTCCAAACACAGAAAAATGTATCCCCCCCATTCAGAATATTGAATGTCTTATGAAAAGTGAAAGGTCATTTGTAACTGTCCAAAGGATTGATGGAGTTGAGATACCTCCTTGACCTTCACCCTGCACTCATAAAGAACAGTCTCAGATGACAGAGCATCGGGCAAGTTTTCAGAAAATGTCTTTTCTTATTTTATACTGCATAGCAGGCTTGTTACCTGATATTTTTCATAATTGTATGTCAAGATTTAATTACTTCATGTCTTCCCTCATTAAGAGCAAACTGTCATCTAATACCATTCAGCTATGTTTGTGATTTGCACTAATTCAAGCATTTCTGTCTGCTTTTTGCCATTGTTTTCCATCTCACTTTCTATAATAATTGCTTTGGAGGCCTACACAAACAATGTCAAGGTCAAGCCTCACAAATACAAAAATTCTTTTCCAATTACTTATTGTCAGTTAAGGATGCACATTATAAAAACTGGTTCGGAGAAGTTTTTTTTTCCCTTTGTATTCTAATCTTCAGATAATACAAGTTGGAATGAAAGCTTAAGATGTTTAAACAACAAACTTCAAAAACACTTGTGGAAGTATGAAGTATATTAGATTTTAATCATTGTACCACATTTTCAATCATGTAGTATATTAGGGAGTTAATATATAAAATATACTATTAACCATGTGCAGGAAGTAAAATAAAGTTTATTCAATGTTAAATCCTTTTGTTGTTATATTTTTTCATCCTACCAACAGGGAAAGTCAAGGACATATAGCTTACTGGTCCACTTACCAAGAAACAAGAAGACAAAGAATTCATTTATCAATCTTCAGTATCAAGTGTCACTCTCCCTACTTCCCTGCAAAAAGCTTGAGAGTGCTGGACAGCAAAAGAGTGACATGAGAAGAAAGATGCAAGAAGAAAAAAAGAAAGTGCTTTCTGAAGATGATGGGGACACACTGGGGTAAAATAGATAATGACAGAGAAAAAATAAACCCTAAGAATGACTATTGGTCCTTTACTAATTGTTTTCTCATTCATAGAGGTATTAACATGAATATAGTACGTTGTCTAAAAGAAAAAAATAATAATACTGTTTTGGAGAACCCAAGCTGACTTCACTGAAAAGTCAGAGGTTTAAATTTTATTTGGTATGTTATTTATTCTTGGAACATAATGAAAACTACCACACTGTTGCCTGGCTGCAGAAGTACTTTGGATCCACCAGATGGGAAACCAAAATCATGCTAATCAATTGCTGTTTACCAATTTTTCAAATGCTAAATCCTTCCATTTTTTCCATGCC
The DNA here is from genome assembly GCF_026979565.1 of Vidua chalybeata. Lineage (NCBI taxonomy): Eukaryota > Metazoa > Chordata > Aves > Passeriformes > Viduidae > Vidua > Vidua chalybeata. The sequence continues at coordinate 123,174,869 of NC_071530.1, read as the reverse complement.
AAAATGCTTTCTTGACACTTTCACAAAAAGATATGTAGTTTTCAGACACCTGTTTTAAGAAAATCTCCCAAACTCATTATAATGTAGTTTTAACTTTCTTCTATATGGACTACAACACCACAAACTATGGTTTCATGAAAAGGCATTTTATCATTTGTATTTTTTTTTCATTTATTTGTTAATTTTGTTGTATTTTAAACAAATTACTATCCAAATTTTAGATCATTTTCCTACATTGCAAGAAACAGATTTAATTCCTTCTTTTCACTCAAGAAACTCAAACCAACTTCTCCAGTCTCTCATCCTTGGCTATGAACCAATAAACTCTTGTTGAGGACAGAATGGTAAAACTCATCTTCTGATTTGTGAGAGAGTAATTCTGAATGGTTACCTAATTCCAGCAAAAATTACTCAAATTTTTCTTATCATTCTCTAAATGTTTTAAAAAGTAAAAGAACTGCAAGCATATATTGGTTTATTTCAGGAAGACACAAGACTATGAACTGTTCAGGATGGACTCTGCTTAACTTTTCCATTATAGTTCAGCTGCTGGATCACTAAAAATGAAGGTATAAGAAGCTGCTGGAGTATTTCAGTCAGTGAAAGAAAAATCATCTAGAATCACACATTAATGAAGTAGAAATCACTATAATGATGGTGGGGGGGGAGAGAAGTGGGGAAGAAAAAATTAAACAGCAGCAGCTTCTACAAGAGCATACAGTATGCTCACATTAGCAGGAAAAGCAGCATGTATTAATATATGTATGGTCTAGGCAAATTATTTGGATCCACAACTTCCAGGAGACTAAACCAAGAGCATCTGGTACTGTTCTATATTTTCCCCAAACCCTGTGTTTCTGACTGAAAATGTCTGCAGGTTTTCTTCTTTATCTTTTTTTTTTTTTTTCCAGACATACTTTGCACTTCTAGGATTTTAACTGGCTTTTAGTCAAGTCCAAAAAGATTGCTATACGGAATTCCAAATTTAAAACCTTTGAAATATAAAAATGTTTTGTTTACTGTGTCTTTTTGGTCAGATGAATGGAACCAGATAAAGGTGACAAACTTTATTTTTTTTCTCAGTCATGTATGGAAATGATGACTTTTTATTATCTGTGGACAAATGCTTGACTTAAACAACAGATGATTTTTTTATTATTTTTTGTCACTGGCTATGAAATCACAGTTAATAAGTTTCACAGATTGCAATAATACCCTTGAGAACCTGTGTGCTATCTGTCAAACATGTAATTTTAAGGTCTAATAATATGCAATATGTTTACATAGGTTATTGAAGTACAGTTCTTTCCCAGCATAGGTATTTATTAAAATAGCTAGAAGTGTAGCATCTCAAAGCTAGTAGAATTTAATATATTTTTAAAATATAAATATAAATGATAGAAGATAAATTTATACAACACATGCAGCAAAATATGCTTCTGTAATGTAAGAAAATTGTTTGTGGAGACTGCTATTACTGCAAGATTTTAAGGGCATACGACATTATCAGAACTGATCTAAAACTTATTAAAGTCAAAAGAGACCTTGGAGAGTTTTGTGACGTGTCTATTGGAAAAATATTTAACTGGACAATATGTGGGGATGACTGTGTATGCAGAGGACTTGTAAACATAATTTTACAATAATTTATTTTGGCTTTTATGAAAACACAAGTGTTTTGCATTTCTAATTTTTATTTTATATAGAACATGGATATCTAGAGCTGAAAAGATGTACCTTTACAACAGAACTCAATATCAATGAATCCTTCAATTCCATTAAACAGAATAACACATTAGTGTGAGATAATGACTTTTCTATTTTATGCTACAATATTAGGAAATATAAAATTAAATTGATATTTATGCACTGCTATGCCTCCTAATACACTACAAATATAAACAGCATCACAGTAAAATGATAAACAATTAGCAGTTTTTAACTTTATCTGCTGTTTCCTCTTTTCAAAAAAAAATATTTTTAATACCTTCAATGCTAACTAAACTAACCCTATTAACTATTACAGAAGTGATTTTCTTTTGATTTTATTTGTCCTTCGAGTACTCATGGAAAGAGTTGGCTTGGCTTCCCCAGAAGTATAGTTAAGGCTAACTTTTATTATCAAAAGGGTGGGGCAGTATGGGAGAAGGGTGAGAATGTGGATCATTCTTGTGAAACAAAGAAAATTGTAGAGGGGTAGGGAAGAGAGCTCTGGTGACTCTTTAATGGTATTGTCAAGCAGAAGAAAGAAATGGAGGCAGTAATCCCCTGCTTCTGCATCTGCTGTTTGTCAGATGCTGTCCTCATTCCTGTACAGCCCCATTAACACTTACCTGCATCTAACACTTACCTGAATTTACAAAGTGTTGATCTATGTAAACTCAAGGTCATTTTGCTATGCAAACTTTCATTGTTCTTAGCATAAGGGCAATGTTTTTTCCAGTCTTACAGAAATCTGAAAATTATTATATAAAATACTATATGACTGCTCATTAAAAAATATGTAAGTGTAATATCTTTTTATCACCAAAATAATGTAAGGATAACAAGGAAATGTCCAAAATGTTTGCCTCATGCTCACTTACAAACCTTTTGGCTAGTAGAGGCAAAATAAGTAATATATACCAAATCAATCTATTTTCAAGAGAAGAGTTTCTTCTGCAATACTACTTTTAAACTTGGTTTATCCTTAAACAGACAAAAGTACATGTGAATTTGTGAACTACACCTGCTGGCATTTTATCTTCTAATGCAGATAACATACCTTATTTCCCTAGTTAATACCTTATTTCCCTGGTTTCCATTTACATCTTTTTTTTACATTGCAGTATCTTGCGAATTTCACTGTTGCTAAATTTAGTTTTCAAAATGTCTTGAAAATCACCCCAGAGCTTCATGGATGTCTTTTAAGGATTCTTGGTGTAACACATCCTTATTACCTCAGTTGCAGACTTTCCATACTTAACATACTATCCATAAAGTTAATTGTTGTTCCACTCCACTAGCAGTGATGGTAGAATTTTTAGTTTCTTTACTTTAATGTTGGCCATTACATATTTATTTCCTTAATATATTATAAGATGAAAAGTAACAATAAGCAGCATTTGCCAATTCTATGTAGCTATGTTGGAAAACAATCACCATGAAACTACATTTAATCCTGAGCTGGAAGAATCATCTCTAGGTACAGGAGGGTAGCCCAGTTTCTTTGATCATTCATCTCTTTGAAATGATCAGCAAGGATGCCATTAGAAACACTGCTTATCACTGTAGCTTAACTCGTGATGTTTACACCTTCCTAGTAGAAGCCAGACAGAAAAAAAATTATCTTTTCTAACAATTGCTCATTTGAGTCTACACTAAGATAAAAAGATTTGGATATGTACTTTGTTCAACTGGCTCAGAACATTTCCTCCAGTATCAGCCTGTTCTGAATCCTTCATAAATGCGTGCAAAAGCATTTAAAGACAGCTGTGCAATGTTTCCATTAAATCACAATGGAATATTAGATTATTATCTCATCCCATGAATTCTAACATTATCTATTTCGTTCATATTCAGTATAACAATGTAAGAAGAAGGAAAATGTGTAGATCCAAGAACATTCTGCAATAGGTGCTATCATACACACCTTTGTATGCAAGTAGTATCTTCCTCTTCCCTGAGGACATAAATCTATAAATACAGAGGTTGAAACTGAGGACATAAATCTATGTCCTCAGTTTCAACCTCTATGTTTCAGTAGACCATCACTGCAAGAAAATTTTCAAAAAGCCAGTTCAGAAAAACAAGTTGAAATTATCTAATAAGATAATTATCTAATAAGATAATTATCTAATAAGATAATTTCAAGGTTATTTACAGTATAGTACCTTATTATGGACAGTACAGAGCGTAGATCAAAGTGCAGAATGCCATAAATGAACTTTAACTGAATAAAAATTCATGATAGATTATTTTTTCCCTATGGAAATATAGCAATTTTTTTTTAAACTAGAATATAATGTGAATTTGTTACTATCAAATGTTTAAGCATTTAATATCATTAAAAATAGTGTTTGCATATTTACACAATTGTAAATATTTAATCAGACAGGATAAAATGTTACCAACAGTACTTACTGTCTAAGCATAACCATAGAAGACTAAGGGCATTCTATTTGATCCATTTTGTACAGTCTAGTCCATTTTTTCCTGGTTTTGTTAACATCTGAATTTTACACAGGCTTATATAGTTATTTGCAATTTAAACTCAAACTACATACTTGACACTTTGTTGGGAAGATGTAGACACTCCTTTTCTTTATTAGAGTTTGCACCAGATTGCACCTGCAAGTGGGTATTGGGTAAAGGAAATTCCACAACTTCTGCTCAAGGAAGTTCCACTTGGTACTTAACAGTATTTAACAGGATGAAGTTCTAATAAGCAACCTTAAAGAAACTTGAGATTCAGGTTATTTTTTTCTGATTGCTTAAAATATTCTTTGTGTATTCATATGAATTATAATTAATATAATTTCATTCAATTATTGGTATTATATTAAGATTATTGTTATTTTACTTGCAATGCATTTATTTTATATATTTAATGTCCATGAAGCTTCAAAAAAGACTAACAGATTTCAAATTATGACTTAAAATAAAATGGCACAAACCTCTCTTTGACGGTTACTACATCCTTCAACAATTTCTCTGCTATTAGTGGCTCTTGCAATGCTTCCTGTTACTCATTACATATTATCTACAGACATGTCTACAAAATAGCAAGATTACACAACGCCAGAATTTCAAGACTCTAAAGCTCTAGAGGTAATGGACTAACAAAGGACTAAAATTAAGATGAGTACCTAATTTTTTAAAACCCGTTTAAACCCAACCTTGCAAAAAAAAAAAAAATACAGAAACAAAAAAAAAATCCTTGCTAGGAAATAAAACATTTGCTAGGAAAAGTTAGCCCAATGTCTGCATAAGATGGTCTGAAAAAGCCAAGAAACCAAATAGTTTGGGAGGTACTAGAAGTAGTGTTTCATTTCCCACAGATCTATGCCTTATGGCAGATAAACCTTGGTCTCTAACATACTATGGTCTTGCCCTTTTTTTCCTACTTAAGTGCCTATTTGCAAGAAACCTGCAGGAATGCAGCACGGAGACCTTATTTTTGACTATTCCATCAAATTCCTATTAAACCAGTTAGCATCCAGTGATATCAAATCACTAATATTTAACTAGAGAAAGACTTCATGATACCTGAAAAACTATATACTACCTATATAGTACCATACATTCAATTTTTTCTCTGATAAATATTTTTTAAAGCCTAATTCTGTATCCATTAATGATAGAACTTAAACTCCAAGGACTTACTCTACATTTCTGGCATTCAGTTTAAAAATATTTAACTTTCTTCTAATTTTTAAAGTTGTTTAGTAGTATGAAGTTAGCATACTCATTCAAAAACCAAACTAAAATAAAATTCAAATCCTATGTACATAACTAACTGCTATATATAAAACAGTCTGTATGGCAAATGTTTTTCCTTGCATGAATAGCTTTTGTAACCTGTCTTTTTCTTAATCAGGTACATGACTCTCTGTAAACTTTCTTTGCTTTCTAAGGCAAACATAAGTAATAATTTCTGTAAAGGTCTTGAGTCCCTCCAACATCTGGTTTTGGTTTACTATAAAAACTGTGTCTCTGATCTCATGTGTTGAACTACTGTATGTTTGCCACTGTCTATTTCCTGTGAAAAAATACACTGAACAATAATAGTTTTTGTTCCTAACCTTCCAGCCACTAGAGCAGCTGAACAAATAATTCTTGTGCTTTCATTTGAAGTAATTTATTCCATGTATATGTTTGTGTAGGGTCATTTGGGTTATTGGATGTTTCATCATTTAAAAATCAAATATTAGAAATTTAAATTACTGAAAACTAGGTCTAATATTTTCCTTATGCTTTTACCAGTTCTTTTGACAAAATTTCCTTCCAAGGTATCTTCAAGCCTATATATAGTTTTGTGTGAGTGGAGGGAACTAAAAAAGTAGTTATTAAAAACTATAAAGAACCATAAACATTGCAAATAATCCTACTCAATAATAAATCACAGGTGTCAACTTATAGTTCTGCTTAGATATTGATAATCTTTGTATGTTAACTGCATTATGATTAACACACAGTAAGATCCAATGGCAAAATTCAAACACTGAATTCTTCCTTAAATCATAGAGAACATATGTTTATTTCTGCGTGCGTGTACACACACACACACACATTTGAGAAACTCCTTTCCTGCTTATTCCTTCAGACTGCAGGAAGAGCCTTGGCCCTTGCAACTGCTCAAGCTTGCAAATGTCATTGGCTTCCTCATTATTTTCTGCCCCTCCTCTGCACAGGCTTTTCATTTGCATTATGCAGATCCCCTCCTTCCTCGTCTCTTAAACAGAAACCTTTACAGTCATGATGCATTCTGTCTATTCACTATTTCATTATTCACCTTTTTTCCAAGGCTCCATATTTTTATCGAGTCTTATGGAGCAATTTTACAAGTAATTCATTTGCTATATATTATTAAATTACTCAACACTGTCTGGTTCTACTATGTCTTTGTCCTTTTCTTATTAAAACTTTTATTTAATCCAGTGTAACATTGGAGTTGAACCCAAATTGTTAGGGTAAGTTCCCAGGTTAAATAGCAGTTAAATTCCAAATTTTCTATAATCTTCAGTGTCAGTTCTGGATAGCTCCATCCCACCTTAAATCTAAATAATTTTTTTTAACTATGAAATTAATTATTTTATTTCTAAGTCTTATGCATATTGTAATTTAAATACTCCTATTTTAAAATTCCTATTTATTTATATTTTATTTGCATTTGATGCCTAGGAATTACATTCTTTTTTTCACTTTTTTTAATATAGTTCACATTCTACACTTAATCTTCATCAAGAAAAAATAAAACAAATATTTGAAATTTATACCATACACATAGCAATCTATGTTTTATTTGGAAGATCAACATCATATTCCTATTTGTTTATTTATTACCTGATTGTGATTTCTCATTTCTTTAAATTGGGCTATTGGCATACAGTCTATTAGCAATCCAGAATTGTACAATTTTGTAGCTCGCATTTAAAAGTAAAAATTTAGGAAAGGTATTTTTTAAGACTAGCTAAAAGGGGCTAATTTTTTTTACAACTTCCTGACTATAGTTTCTATTTTTGCTATTACTGTGGTAGAGTAATACGGACTCCTTGCTGTGTTTTAAATTAACACAAAGGAATAGAGTTGCATGTAAAGTATCTGAAGATTCCCGTATCTCAGGACTGGATTTTCTTAAAAATGTTATTGAATCACAGAAACCTGTAATGCTAATGAAAATCCTAAACAAATTTCTAATTAAAGGTAGGAGAAGCAGGAAAAATAATCCATGGAGAAGATGGAGTTTGATTAGTTTCTTAGCTGTATTTTAAGACATGTCTGCAACATCAAGGAGTGATGTTATGACTCAGGATATCACTTTCAAGGTAATTTCCTGAAGTAAGGAAAATGTAAACCAATAATTGTAAAACACATACTGCTTCTCTTTTTTTGCTTTGATTGAAAACTTCTGAATATTGAAGATACTCCTTTTACAAATTGTAGACAAATTTCAGCCAGGTTTAGCTGAAATGCTCACTCTTGCCTGGCAAATTGACTGTGTGCTAACTTCATGAAGGACAGCTTGAAAACACATTCAGTACTCAATTGACACAACAAATATCAAGGCATATGATATCATGAATTAAAAATAGCACTTTTTTCCCCTCAAAGTCATTACTTTATTTGCAGAAATCTTCATATTTTTAGCATCTCACATTATTCAGAATGTACTCACAACTTAACCTTTAATTATTTTAGAGTTGTCTTCTTTTCTCTGAAAATTGTGTTTTAATAATTCAGCTTTTAAACTGAATACATTTAATTTTTTCACTGATATTGGAAAACAAAAAAGCATATACTGGTATTACTTCAGTCAAGATCTTGAAATCTATGCAACCAGCATGCATAAGTTTTAGAGTAAAATACAAACTCCACATAATTCAAATTTTAAATACATAAGACATTTTACCCAAACTTACTTAAAATTAACTATTTTTTTATACAGAGTATATATATGAATGTATCCAGTATATGTCACCATAATAAATCTATTTTCCTGAGATGACATAATTGTGGTGGGCTTATCTCGAGAAACAGCTGAACTCCCACCCAGCTGCTCACTCACTCTCCTCAACAGGACAGTGGAGAAAATAGAAAAAGAAAAGAAATGAGAAATATTTTTTAAGAAAAAGACAGAGATAACTTATTTTTGTCTCAGACAAAATAGACTCAATTTAGGGAAAATTATGAATAGATAATTACAATATATTTCCATAATGACAAACAAGAAAAACATGAAACCAGCACCCTTCTGCCTCCAGGCTCAATTTGTTCCTTCATTGCTAACTCCAGGATGTCCCCAACAAGCAATATAACAGGAGTGGGAATTAGAGGGTTACAGGCAGTACCTAATGGCTTCTCTCTACTTCCTCCTCACACTTTTGCCTCAGTCTGGTGTGGGTCCTCTCCACAGACTGTAGTCCTTCAGGACAAAATATGCCACAGGCCAAAGTTCCTTCAGGAAATATCCATCTGCTTCAGCGGTCTTCCACTAGTTGTTGCATTAGATAACTTCTCTAGCACCTGAAGCACCTCCAATTCCTTCCTTCCTTCCTTCCTTCCTTCCTTCCTTCCTTCCTTCTTCCTTCCTTCCTTCCTTCTTCCTTCCTTCCTTCCTTCCTTCCTTCCTTCCTTCCTTCCTTCCTTCCTTCCTTCCTTCCCTTCCTTCCTTCCTTCCTTCCTTCCTTCCCTTCCTTCCTTCCTTCCTTCCTTCCTTCCTTCCTTCCTTCCTTCCTTCCTTCCTTCCTTCCTTCCTTCCTTCCTTCCTTCCTTCTTCCTTCCTTCCTTCCTTCCTTCCTTCCTTCCTTCCTTCCTCCTTCCTTCCTTCCTTCCTTCCTTCCTTCCTTCCTCCTTCCTTCCTTCCTTCCTTCTTCCTTCCTTCCTTCCTTCCTTCCTTCCTTCCTTCCTTCCTCCTTCCTTCCTTCCTTCCTTCCTTCCTTCCTTCCTTCCTTCCTTCCTTCCTTCCTTCCTTCCTTCCTCCTTCCTTCCTTCCTTCCTTCCTTCCTCCTTCCTTCCTTCCTTCCTTCCTTCCTCCCTTCCTCCCTTCCTCCCTTCCTCCCTTCCTCCCTTCCTCCCTTCCTCCCTTCCTCCCTTCCTCCCTTCCTCCCTTCCTCCCTTCCTCCCTCCCTCCCTCCCTCCCTCCCTCCTCCCTCCCTTCCTCCCTTCCTTCCTCCCTTCCCTCCTCCCTTCCCTTCCCTTCCCTTCCCTTCCCTCCTCCCTTCCCTCCCTCCCTTCCCTTCCCTTCCTTCCTCCCTTCCCTTCCCTTCCCTTCCCTTCCCTTCCCTTCCCTTCCCTTCCCTTCCCTTCCCTTCCTTCCCTTCCCTTCCTTCCCTTCCCTTCCCTTCCCTTCCCTTCCCTTCCCTTCCCTTCCCTTCCCTTCCCTTCCCTTCCCTTCCCTTCCCTTCCTTCCCTTCCCTTCCCTTCCCTTCCCTTCCCTTCCTTCCCTTCCCTTCCCTTCCCTCTCTCCCTCCCTTCCCTCCAACCCTCTTCTCCCTCTTCCACCTCCCTGAACTTGGTATCCCCTCTACAATTTCTCACTTCCCCAGTCCCTCCACCACACCTCTCCAACAGTGCAATGGTTCTTCCCTTTCTTAAATATCTTTTAACAGAAGCTCCACCAGTTTAGCTAATGGGCTTAGTGATGTGCTGTGGTGGGTCTGTAGGGGTTGGCTGGAATCAGCTAATCCAACACTGGACAAGCCCTGTGGCCTCCCTGCTGGCAACACTTTTACATATACAACTGAAATACATCAAAAGGAAAAAAGAATTTCAATGCTTATCTCCCTCTTTCTATCGATACTGCAAAATATTTTAGTATACCAGGATGAAACAAATATTAACAAAGCCACAAAGGAAAAATTTAAAAAAAAAAAAAAAAAAAAAAAAGAGAGAGAACTGTCTGGATATGATATAAAAGACCTACACTTTCTACATGTTACTATTGTTGGAAGCAAAATTACGTAACTCTAATTTAGCATGCCAAGAAAATTCTTTCTGTTCCATCTGTTACAACTATGTTAGATGACAGCTGTTGAATTTAAATTTTAGTAATTATCAGCATTGGGCAACTTTTACTTAAGGAAATTTTTGAGATTTTTGAGGATCCTTCTAAATAATTAATCTCAATTATCTATTAATCATTATCACAAATCAATCCTACAATTCTGAGGAAGTTTCCAGAAGACTATGAAAAAATAAAGGAAAAGAGTTTTCCAATATTTTAAAAAGGAAATGTGATAAGTAGGCTAAGTCTGTGTTAGATTCATACTGATCCAAAGCAAAAACATGTGTAAACCAGCAGAACCAGTAAAAACAACAACAAAAAAAGCATTATTCATGACAATTCATGAAGAAAAATTGAAAAATACCTCATGTCATACATTTTATAACTTGTTAAAGGTAAGGTTTTTATCATTACATAATAATAAATCTATTGATTAAATATTTTAATATCTATATGAGTAATTATTACTATAAAAGGGAATATGGATTTTTTTATAAGGAAGCAACAGTCTCCATCATTATTTTTAAAGAGATTATGTGGATATCTCTTCTTGTCTCAGTACTAATCGTAGCTAAAAAGTAATTGTCCCTAAGCTCAGAAATGGCATTAAAATAGTGGAGCTGTAAACACAGCAGTATGATTAGCATGGCTGATTTAGTAGTGTGGGTGCATTTGAAAAAGGTACATTTTTGTAACAGCCAAAATTACATCCAGGCAGACAGAAGATTGGAAGTGGTCTCAAGCACATATAAGATACTGAACAAGTTGCTTTCATTTTCTAATTTGATAGTCAGTTTTGATCTGAAATGTAGGACAATTAACATGAACAACTCTACTGGAAAAGTCAAAAGTGATGAAGTAATGTATCAAATAACTTCAAACATAAATATTTTAATAATTTAGAAGAAAAAAATACCATTTTAGTTAATAGCAATTGAATTTCAAAGCATGATTTAACACCTTTGCTCTCATACAAAGAAGTAAGCCACATGCTATTTTCTGAGGCACATGTCTATAAGACAATCTTCAGCAGAATTACTTGACTCATATTTTCAAAGCTGAACTACAGGATTACTAAATATATTGTTCAATTATCCTTGACAACTTTTTGACTTAAATAATGGAAGGGAAGCAGGTGGACGTCGAAGATTTATAGAAAATTTTTTGTAGGTGATTTACAACAAAGTGCATTACAGCGATGTGCGCTTGCAGCCCAGGAAGCCAGCCATATCCTGGGCTACACCAAAAGAAGCATGGCTAGCAGGTTGAGGGAGGGAATTCTGCCTCTGCTCTCATGAGACCCCACGTGGGGTCCAGTTCTGGGCCCCTTGAATGTCCAGTTCTGGACCTTTTGCAATAAGTGTACAGAAGGGCCACAAAGATGATCAGAGAGCTGGGACCTCTCCTAAGGAGACAGGCTGAGAGAGCTGGAGCTGTTCAGCTTAGAGAAGAGAAGGCTGTGGGAAAACCTTTCAGCAGCCTCCCATTTCAAAAGGGGCCTTCAAGACAGAGGGAGAGGGACTTTTTGCCAGGCATGCAGTGAGAGATACAATAAGGACGAATGGCCTTAAGATGAAATAGGGTAGCTTTAGGTTGCATATAAGGAAGAAATGTCTTCCTTTGAGGGTGGAAAGGCACTGGAACAGGCTGCCCAGAGAAGTTGGAGATGCCCCATCCCTGTTCAAGGCCAGGCTGGAAGGGTCTCTGATCAACCTGGTCTAGTGCAAGGTGCCCCTGACCACGGCAAGAGAGCTGGAACTAGATGATCCTTAAGGTCCTTTCCAATCCCAACCATTATGTGATTTTATGTTCTATCAATGAAATTTTCCTTCCAAAAAGCCAATTAAAATTTCATGTACATATAAGTATTTATAAAAATATTTTTAAATCTTTCATGTATACATATCCATATGTTTACATGTGTTTCTATTTATACTGTGTTGACAATGACATGCCAAAATGAAATACATTAAGGATTTTTAGGTTTTATGTGAGTGATTGCATACTCTAAAATGAAGTCTGTTCTTTCACTTTTTTTTGGCCCTCATTTTTGTGTTGTGAAATGGGAGGTGTTTAGACCAAGTTACACTGAAAAGAAATGCTGAGCAATAATAAGGGTTCATCCATCAGTGTAAAAATCTTGTGAAAATTGTAAGGTTATACAGAGCAATTTTAGTATTTAAGTAGTAGACATATATTAGGAAATCATAATATATATTCATATAAGTAAAAGAAAACTTACATCAGCTTTCTCATATAAATATATATTACAATAGTACCTCATTCAGGATTATGATTCTCTTATACAACTGTATTGTATTTGAGATGTATAAATGCACAGATACCAAACCCAAAATTTATAATCTAATTATATGTGTATAAGGATTTACTTATCTTTTGGTAATTCATCATTAGGAAGTTCAGAAGTAATTTTATTTCAATTATAAAATTTAGCAAAACATAAAATATGAAATCCCAACTGCTTTAAGATGGCAATTAACCTCACTAGTTTCAATTGGGATCAAATATAAAAAAAATTTTAAGCAAGACCCTTAGCTTCTTAATATGCTTATCATTTTTTCTTTGTCCACACCTCTTTTAAATGACTTCTGCCTCAAGCTGGAAGCACCCATAAGGTGACCAGTGTGACCTGAAACCCAGTACAGACTCCCTCTATAACACAAATCGTAAGCAAACAAAACCAATAGTTTTGCTGTAGTTTCCCTATCTGAGAAAAGCAACCAAACCAAAACAAACCAAAACAAAAACAAAACAAAAAAAAAAAAACCTCTTCCTCTTTCACATCCTTTTTAGCAGAATAATCTTGATGTAAACAAATCTATAATTTCACAGACATACTTAAAATTTGAATTATTTGACAAGAAAAAAATACAGCATTATCTTGTAATTTGATTTAGGAAATTAGCCTTGTATACATCATTTTTAAATCTAAGAGATACACTTTTTTGCCAAAAACATGGACAGTTAAAGAGAATTCTTGATGTAAAGTCATTATGAGAATTATTCCTTATGGAGATGAAATAAAGTAATAGGAAAAAATTGGGCTATATTAAAATTTGATAGAAGATAAAGGAATTCACATATATTCATAGGTAAGCCCAGAGGCAGCCATGGAGTTTATATATATTTTCATGCATACATAAGTTTTACATTAGACTGTAATAACATAACTTTCTACAGAATGTCACTGCTTGTGTATAAAATTTTCACCCTAATCTTGGGCAATGCTAAGTAGTGCATAGCCATTCCATAAAATATATAACACAGAGATGAGGCAAACCATGGGGAAACAGGAAAAAACAAAATAACACTCAGAAATTATAAAAGCTATGTAGACAAAAATCTGAAGAGCAGCTTTGAAGATATTAATGAGAGAAAGATAAAGCCTTTGGAAAGGCTACAGGCAGAAGAATTGATAAAGATATTTCTTTTCAGTGCCTGGAACACACTTGTGTTAGTCAGTATAAAGTTATTCATGTGTAGTCAATATCTGTTAGATTTTTTACACCCTTAGCTAACATGACCTTAGCTTTATTTCCTTTTCAAATCATTCTTTCTTCCTGCTGCAAATTTCAATATACAACAATATCACCTCTCCTCTTTCCTTAACAAGGGATCTCCAGTTCCCTATAGATTTGAGAAGTTTTTCACTACATTTGTTCTGAATTTCAAATCTGTTGTAAACATAAATCAAGACTGTGCTCAGCATTTTGGACCAGCAAAAGAAGATTGAAAATTCAGAGAGGATTTTGACCTATGCAAGATACTTTTCTTACTTAAACACAACTTTTTGCTAGAGTTTAAACTTTTTAAAATGGAGCCTGGTATATAACACCAATTATGAATTAATGGACATACTGGCAATTCTGCAGCTGTTAACACAGACAATGAACTTGATTCACCATGGGTATAAGTATTTACTATACAGAGGCAATGAAATACTGATGAATGTTTGCTGGCATGACACAACATCTTATGTCATATGATATTATGGGAAACCTCTTGCCATGTAAAATTACACACAGCATGAACTAAGATTATGGAAATAAATTTAATATTGTCAGGTCATGGGTTTGAATGCTTGACAGGTCTGCCAAGCTTTTCAATGGGTGAGCAGAAATGCACATTGTGTTGGTGCAGCAGATAAAACAATTACAGCCATTACAGGTGCAGGTCTAATATTATGAGCATAATTATAATTAGGAATTAGTCTCAGAAAGTGAATTTTATCTTTATTTATCATTATTTACTATCAAATAGGAATTAAAATATATATTGTTTGTTTGCTCTTCTGCTCACTATAGTGCATGTCATAAATTGACATTTTACATATATATATATATATATATCACAAGGTAATGTTTAATACAAAACCATGAATATTAGTGATGCTACCTATCTTTTTCATAAATACTTTTTCTGAGACTGTCACTGCACAGGAGGAGGAAGAAGGAACTCTTAGGACTTTACACATGCAGATTATTCAGCCTACCAGTTGACTGCACATGGGTTAAACAGTCAGGCATTGATACATGACTATAAACAATATGCAACTCACTGAGCTAGGAACAGGAAAAATCCTAGCAAAGCTATTTCAAAATATTGAAGGCAAATAAAAAAGTTCTTGAGTAGGACTACTGGTACAGCTAAACCAAATCCACTCATATTTCCAAACAAGTAAGGTTTTGACACTAGTGGTTTAAAGGTAAATATTCTGGTGAAATGGTTAAAGATTCACAGAATCACAGAATGTGCTGAGTTGGAAAGAACATATCAGGATTATCAAGTCCATCTCCTGCCCCTTCAGAGGACAACCTGTGCCCGAGTCACACCCTGTGCCTGAAAGCATTGTCCAAACACTTCATGAGCTCTGTCAGGTTTGGTGCTGTGACCACTTCCCTGGGGAGTCTGTTCCAGCACTGAACAATGCTCTGTATGAAAAACCTTCTGAAATCCAACCTAAACCTCCCCTGACTCAGCTTCATGCCATTTCTTTGAATCCTTTCACTGGTCACGAGAGTGAAGAGATCAGTACTGGTCCCTCTGATTTTCCTCGTGAGATTTTGAAGACTGCAATGAGATCTCCCTTCCCTCACCTCTTCTCCAGGCTGAACAAACCAAGGACTGAACAAACCAAGCGACCCTGGTCACTTGGAGTTTCGTACTTATCACTCCTACTAAGTAATGTACTGATTGCTCAGAACTTCTGACATTTAGACTTATGAACAAATTATGATCCTATTAAAAAAAAAATCTGGCTGTGGGGGAAATTTTAAAGGGCAATTTAAATAGTTCATATGAAACTATTCAAACCAGGTGAGAACTATGTCTTGATGAAAGTAATCACAGACAATGTTAGTAGTACAAAGACTAAATAGCAACTCTTCACTCTGATCAAGACAAATAAATCCTATCAATTTTGTGTCTTGAAAGTTTTTTCATATAAGGTGGTGAAAGTGATGCATAGAATTTTTCAGTTGGATCAAAATTAGCACCAAAATCTTTGAGGAGTTATGGCAGTTTAATTTCTAGAACCTTTGAGGTGTATTGGGTTTCCATGGCATAGTCTTGGTAGGGAGGCCTCTGTGAGGGGAGGCCAGGGCTGTCCCATGTGGGATATAGATTGTTCCAGACAGTCTCAATGAATCCACCCCAGGGTACAGATGAGCCCATCAGAAAAGCTGGTGGTGCCTCTGAGAAAACATATTTTAGAAAGGGAAATATACTGGACAAGCTAAAGAGGAGGAAACAAACAAACAAACAATCAAACACCCCCTGAAACTGTGAGAAAACACAGCATGATCACCCAGGTCAGAGAAGGATGAGGGCAAAAGAGATGTGCTCCAGGAGCTGGAACAGAGATTCACCTGTAGGCCATTAACAAGACCTCAGTGGAGAAGGCATCTCCCGGCAGTTTGTGGAGAGGACCACACCAGAGTGGATATCCACACTGCAACCTGTGGGCAACCACAGTAGAGCAGATATTTTCCTGAAGGACTGCAACCTGGTGGAGAGGACTCACACTGGAGTGGTTCATGCAGGGCTGCAGCCTGGGGAGAGGTGGAAAAACAGGAGGAAGGAAAATCAGAGAGGAGCTGTTATGGACAGGTTGTAATACCCCCTTCCCCACACCCTGTGATGGGTATGTGGACAGGGGCAGATGATGAGGAGAAAGACGTGCTGGGGTGAAGGACTGGAATTGAATTTGGGAAAAAGAGGCAGGGGAAGTTTTAATTTTCATCTTTTTGTTTTGTTACTCACTGTCCAAATCTGCTTTAATTAGCAACAAATTAAGTTAATTTTCTTCATGTCAAATCTATTTTGCCTGTGATGTTGATAACTGATTTCCCTGCCTTTATCTTTCCCCATTAGATTTTTTCTTCATTTTAATTTCTCACCCTGTGCTGTTGAGGAAAGGGAGTAGCAGAGCAGCTGGGTGGGCAGCTGGCTGCTTGCCATGATGAAGCCAACACATAAGCTGGTATGTGACTGTATAATCATAGTCATCGGTATATATAGGTTTATAAAGTAAAATGTTTAAAAGGTGGAAGTAAAGAATATTTTTTAGAACAGTTATAGTTGTCCTAACTGAAAAGGCTGTTTCATCATGTCCAAGAAATTATGGCTGATCTTTAACTCCAATGCATACCAGAGGTCAGATAGTGGTTTTTTATCTGTTTGTTTGAATCTCTGTTTTGTCTGAAAATGGTTCAAACAGGTGCTGTTTCACAAGTTGCGGCAAAAAAAAACCAGTCATCCCAAGTATGGGAAATTTGATGTTTTTTCAATTAGAGGGAAAGATTTCAGGGATGTTCAAGTAGCCTATAGTTGACAATTTCCTAATTTAAAATCCCTTCTGTGATTAAAAACTAACTGAATGGAACATTATCTTCAAGACTGTTGTTTTGGATTTTTTTTAATACTACTGAGAGAAACTGAATTAATTATAGCAAGAGGCAAAAGTCACCAAACAGTGAACAAATATGTATAGAAGAAATGTCACAAATAATAAAATGTATTTGCAAATGAAATGAATATATTTTCATTTTTCAGAATTTTTTAATTCGTTATTTATTTTTTACACATTTTTTAAACAACTTTTGTTGATGTTTGAAAAAGATCTTGGGCTATTTTAAGTCTTGGTAAACTCTTGCTAAGAGATCAGAGCCATGTCATAAGACAATAAGAACAAACCTAATTGTTCCAGAACCATGCAAATTAAGTTATCACTGTAAACAGTTTTCATGGTTTGACATGGAAGTGAATTTTCTCAGGAAGTTGGTAGTCAAACCAATCAGTGGTTGGGTTGGATATTGGCATTTGGACTGACCACTGAAGGGATGGACACGCCTCTGAGAACACAGGGGGTTAAAAGCAAGAACTCCAAGGGGAACTGTTTTCTTTGGTTCCGGTCAGTGTGCAGTGCAGACTCTCCCCTGCCCAGCCACAGGCTGGGTGGGTGAGGGGCAGCCATGCGGCCCAGGCTGAGGTAGGCCGAAGGGTGGAGGACTGGAACTGGGCCGGCCCCCTGAGGATGGAAGGGTGGAGGAAATCTGGGATGTTTGAGTTCCGCCCTGCCCAGAGTCTCTCTGGAGAGAGAGAGAGAAAGAGACAGAGATGGTGCCAGCAGCACCGGCAGAGGAGGCAGGGGGTGGGAGGGAGGTGGGAGTTGGAGTTTGAGGTCTGGGCAGAGACCCCGGCTGTCTGGGGAATTTGAGACTTTTAACCCCTTCTTGGATAATGAAAGCTTTGTGAAATATTACTCCTCCTTCATCTGAAGGAGAAGAGATGGCCTGGGAGTGAGAGGTCAGAAGAAGATGGGGAAATGAATTATAGTGTGGGAGGAGATGATGGAGTGGCCTTGGCTGGACTTTTTTTGTATAGCCACAGACTGAACCAAATTCTCCTGCACCAGAGACTGGTGAGCCAAGAGACCTGCTTCAGCAGCTGAGAGTGACAGGAGTGGAGTGAACAGAGAAAAGTTGAGGAGGGTGTGGTGATGCCCTCTCTCTTCAGAGAAGAAGAAAAGATCTCTGTTCTTGGACCCTCAGCCCCAGGGGGAAATGGGGGGGACTGTGGTCCCAAAATGAGAAACTGAATTGTTGTTTTTCTTTGGTCCTTGGCAAAGCATCCTTGAAAAGAAACCCTATGAGCAGTCTTGTCCATGCACGGTGGTGAGAGCACTGTGACATGGAAAGGAGAGAGTCACACTGGCAGATTTTCTCCGGGCAGTTGCCATGTGTGATGTGGAAACACCAGAGGTTGCAGCTGTGTTTCCTGGGAGTCTATGGCACAGGAGAGACTCCTCTCTCCCTTGGTGGACTGAGTATTGATTATCTGAAGGGTGGGAACCTGATTGAGGGTCCGAGTTGTGTCTCACTGTGGTTTGTTGGAATTGGGTGGGGTGAGGAGGAATGTTTTGGAAGATTTCCATTCTGGATTTAGTGTGTGTGTCTTTTATAGTAGTAGTAGTTTAATAAAGTTTTTTCCCTTTGTTATTAAGCTTGGGCCTGCTCTGCTCTGTTCCTGATTGCATCTCACAGCATTTACTTGGGAAGGTGCATTTTCATGGGGGCGCTGGCATTGCGACAACATCAAACTGTGACAACAGTGTCAGTGATATTTTCTCTATCTTCACTTTTTTTGTCCTTGGGAGTTAAGTTTAGTTATAATTTAATTGTTAGAAACAGTCACTTATTTATAATTAACATGGAAAATCCTGACTTTATTTTGAGAATTTTGTATATGATATAAAATCTGAAGATATTTAATTAGACTACAGTATTTATTTTGGTCTGTTAAGTCAGTGATTTCTCTAAATGTAACACATGTAAACTATACTAATTTAATCATGTAGTAGGAATACAAAAATGTGTTGTTACTGATTAAATGATTACTGCAACATCTTGCAGACTCAACTCCGGGAAAAATTATGGGAGCAATTACAGGAAAAGCACTTGATTGCAGTAAATAGTGAGAAAAAAAAAAAGGAAAAATCGTAAAGCAGGAGCTGGAAAAAGTTGTAAAGCAAGAGGTAAATTTATCAATGTTTTAGGATTATTTCAGTGTGATTAAAAACCACACGTACATTTGAGGAACACAATTGCCTGCAAAAACTTAACTTTTCAAAATATTGGTTGATTTTAGTAATGTAACCTCCATAGATTTCCCATTGCACTACTCCTGGCATCAGTGAGTCTGAAAAGCTTCTTATTCCGCATGGATTTTTTTTTTTCTGTTGACTCTTTTTCTAAATATTTACTTTTGTACAGCTGGAAAAAAATGCAAACATTGCAATCTTCACAACTTTACTATTCATTTAATCTCACAACAAACTCTTTTCAAAGAACCATATTGGGGGATTTTCTTTTGAATAATGAGTGGCTCTTAAATGAATAACAGAAAAACACTGAAATGAGCATATTGCATCTATTAGAATTATTTTTTTTTCAGAGCAATTAAGAGAGAGTTCACAAGGGAATAGCAAGAGAAGAGTTATCTAGGAAAGAAAAAAATACTACAAGAAGCTTTTCCACTTAAGAAAATACAAATATAGGTAAGCTATATATAAGATGTAAGACAATGTTTCAGGGAAGGATATGAAAAAATATTTGATAGAAATCATCTGATTTTTAAAGGAGAAGAAAAATTCTTATTTTGCATTAGTTGCAAAATTTTAATGTGAAGAAACGAATTAGAAATTAAGAATCCAAACAATCTCTTCTTTAAGTTGTATTTTAAAAAGAAAAAGCCAAACCCCCATACTTCATATGCATTTATATTAAATTAAAAATTCAGCAAATCGTTTAAGCACATAATTAGTTATAGGCAAGTGGTTAAGTATATTGACTTCAAGTTAAGTTCATGCTTAATTGCTTTGCCGAATCAGACTCTCCAAGATCTTTAATAAGTGTTGGATTTTTTTAGTAAACAGGATAAAATAATCATAGCTTTGTGATTCCCTTGGGTTTAGATACATAAATACCTAGTCTTACTATGTACTTCAGTAAATGTCTCATAGTTTTCAGTGTGTTTATTTGTTCAACTAGCCTTTCATTTTACAGGTAGGAAATTAAGACTATCAATATGCCTACTCTGATCCCTCAGTCAGATTGGAGGTAGATGCAATCTCGCTGATTGGGGTGCAAAGTCAGTGCAGTATGCTCTGCCACTGATGAAGAATATAGGATCTCAGAGAGGCTCATATAAACTTGTCCAGAAAACACATTTTCTTTTAGAAATGTAGTAATTTAGAAAATAAAATTTGTATATGTATGTATTTATAGCTATATTGTATATGCACTTATGTGCATACAATGTATATACATACATCTGTATATATAATCAAATATTTATATAAATATATTCTTATATACACAGACATTAAAACTTGAAAATTAGTAACATATATGCAATGCAATGTTTCTGAGGCCAAAGAACAGTACAATCAAGTGATTTGTTAAAAGACTGGTGTGGTTAAAGCACATGATAATATCACATACATATTGAAGGACGAATACAGTGACACCCTGGGGTTTTTCTTTCTATAATAGCCCTTCTTTCTATAATAAGATGAAATGTAGACAGATTTTTTTAAGTCATCATTTATTTATGAGATAGCTTAAGTCTAATGCAAAACTACTTAAGAAACCTAAACGTCTTATCTGAATTTCCAAATGAGTAGCAAGTATTATTAGAGCATTAGTCTTCCAAATGTAGATGTAACTGGCAAAAGAAAAGGAAACTGAAATCTCGGAAAACCTATGTCTATCCTTTCTGTTTCTCTGAACAAGGAAACTGTCTGGTTTAAACATGCAGTTTCTTTCTTTGTTTGTATATGCCTCTATTTTGGACCACAGGAAACCTCTGAAAAAATGAGCTCCACAGCATTAGCTAATTAATCTTAACAGTTGCCTTGTAAGGTACATCAGTTTTATTATTGCTCATTTTCCAGATGAGAAATAAACAGATTTTTCTAAGGTAATGCAGTGAGGCAATGGCAAAGGAGGGGGAAGTACTCATGTTTTATGCTCAAAATTCAGACAGTCTCTGCAGTAACCTGGTCTATTTTAGACATCAGTGCAATTTCAACATCCATAATGCTATGTAGTCTCAGTCTGGAGTGAGCTATCACATGAGTAAAGGAATGTTGTAGAGAAAGGGTATGGAAACTCAGGCAGTCTACACCCCTTTCCACACAAATTACTGTCTTCTCAAGCTGTGTTTCAAGGAGAAACACTAAATGCACCAAGACCAATCAAATTTCAAATGTCTCAAGATACTATAAATTCCAACCATTGTCTTTCTTATCTTTCCTCTACTCTTTCTAAGACACAATTTCTATTGGCTTCTCATATGTTTTGGCTGCTTCTTTAGAGCAGTCTTGGAGCTGCATTGACTGCTAGATTCACTTTGCAATAAAATTTGGTTTTGACATCTTAAAAATCTGGTGATGTTGCCTGCATAGCCAGTATGTCTTACAGATTGCCAGGACAGTATTTATGGCATTCTCTACCCTTCAAAATGCACAGCTGAGCCTGAGGCGTAGTCTGCAGCTAATGAATAGGAGGAACTCCTCTTTCTATAGAAGTATGAGAAATTCTTGGAGGAAGAGCTGGTTGAAGAGCAAGTTCCCAATGAGTCTTTAAAGCTAAAGCAAAAGGTCAACATCCATTCACACTGGCAGATCCAGGAGACAAAGTAACAAACCACTGGCACTGGAGACATGTAGCGCTGTAGAACACTCAAGGCACTGCAATGCCTTCAATGCAGTGCAATGCAGTTCAATACAAGTGAAAAATAGGAAAAGAAAGAGACTTCTGAAAAACCTTGTCCAACTGCATCCTCAAAATAGAGCTAACTGCAAATTTAGATTATGCTGTCTACATCACTCATGCTGGTGAAGGAATTGGTTCTGCTTGGGCAGTGTCCATGGTTTGTCTCTTTTACTTACAATCTGTGAAGTGTGACACTTATGTTGATGGAAGGAATAACTGAGTTTATAGATATATATAGCCGGTATTTCAGGATTTATAGAAGGGTAAACTTTATTCTTGGATAGTGATGTGGCAAGGGCCTTATCTCACTGATACACAGTGAGCAGCTGGATGAACAGGTTTTTCTTGTTAAGAGAGAAAAATAAATAATTACTGTTGCCCCATCTTCTATTAGAACAGAAGCTTTATGGGGAAGCAGCAAATGGGCATGGAGGAAGAGCTGACGGTGGATGCCTGGTATATAGTAATTGGTATGGTTAAATTATAATTCACCATATGAGGTGTGCAAGGTAAATGTGATGTTTGGAGTCAGGATGTGCTGAACTAGCCAACCTTGTCTTCTTTTCTACAGGCCACAAATTATGGCATGGTATAGGTCAAGGAAAGGAAAGACATGCTTCTCCTTTCAGTACTCTTTAACTGGTAATGCTTTGCTGACTATAAATAATATCCCTACTGTTTTCTGTGGCTGAGAGAATGTGTAGACAGGTAAGATGGAATGAGGATGTATACAGAATTATGATAACGCTTTCAGCATACTGACTGGTGTGTGCCTTTTAGCTGGCATGCAGACCTCTGGATAAATTACTGAGGAGCATAGTGACTCCAGCTAAAGCCAAAAGCTGAAGTACTTCCAAAGGCAAATGAGTGAATGTTAAGATAGGGGCAAAGAAATTTAACTAATTGAACATGCCTATTTTGGAAGAAATGTTCACTTCAGTTTGAATGCGATTGGTATAAATCATAGTTTCCCACTATCCACTAGTGCAAACACCTTTTGGTGTTACAGTCTGTTCAGTTTTCATAGCTCTATAAAGTTGGCAAGCTGGTGCATCCTTTGTTGTATGATATCTTGATAACTTTGACAGCTCTAGTTTCCAAACTAAATCACCTGTCTTGTTAAAGACTTTTGTTTAGAGAATTGCTATAATAAAAAGTGTTCGTAACCAGAGCAAAATTCACAATTTAATGGAATCATGGAATAATTTAGGTTGGGACATATGACCCTGTTCTTAAAGAAGTTCTAACTACAGCAGGTTACACACAGCTGTGTCCAGTCAAGTCTCAGATATGTCTGAGGACAGACATGCCACAAAATCTAAGGGCAACCACTTTCAGGACTTGAAAAACTTAATGGTAAAAACAGTTTTTCCCTATATCTAGTTGTTGCTTCCCATGTTCCAGCTTGTGTCCATTGCCTCATACCCTATAGCTGCACACTTCTGGCAAGAGTCTGGCTTCATCCATTCAGGTAGTTGCAGATAGAGGCAAGGACTCCCTTGAGGCTTCTCTTGTCAAAGCAAAACAAACCTCATTTCCTCAGCCTGTCCTCATCCATCATGTCTTCCAGGTCTTCGGCCATCTTGCTCATCCCCTACTTGACTCATTTGAGTATGCTAATGTCCTTCTGGAAGCAGGGAACCAAGCCAGACATAGCACTTCAAATGCACATTCAGAAGTGCCAAACAAGGGTGGAAGGATGATGCCCCTGAAACTGCTGACAGCATTTGTAGTAATAGAGCTCAGAATGCAGTTGACCTTGTTGCTGAATCAACTGATGTCCACAAGCTTTTCAAAGCTCTTGTCTTCAGCTAGCTGGTTGCCACCAGCCTCTACTGTTGCGTGAGATTACTCATTCCCTGGAATAGGACTTTGCACTTGCTTCTGTTGAACTTCATGAGGTTCCTGTTAATGCATTTCTCCAGCCTGACCAGGCCTTTCTGTACAGTAGTCCTCCAGTGTATCAACCATTTCTACCAATTTGGTACCAAGAACAAATTTGCTGAGAATGTATTGTGTGACAATGCGTTATTTTTCCCGGTCCCAGGCAGCTCCGGAGTGCGCGGCTTGGGCACCTCTGCTTCTCGGCGATTTGTCGCGATTCCTGGGCGCTTCTGCTGCCGCACACCAGGGTGGGCTGGCCGCGTTCTGCCATCGGCGCAAGGGAGGAAACAAAGAGGCGAAGGAATTGTCCAATTCATCTGTGTGGATGGCTGGAAAGCTTTAATGGCCGTGGAAGCCACGGTAGAGAAGCTGAGAACCGCCCCCAACTCCGCGTGGACGAAAATGGCCACAGGACTGGGGAGGCATGGGATTTTTATAGGGGGCAGGACAAGGAGGGCAGAAGCCACCCAATGGGGACAGGTGCCATGGCGATGACATGGACCACGATGACCAACGGGAACGCGGCAGGGGCAGACACGGGGCTCCAGGGCGAAGGGGGTTGCAGGAATGGAGTGACGGGCACAGAAGTCTCCAGAGTGGACAGGAGAGTGGTTACAGGACTGGCAGGGTGGGCTCCAATGGTAAGAGACCCAGAGTGGACCACCGCGGGGGGAGGGGAACATGGGGGCTGCACGGGGGTGCACAGAACCAGCTAACTAACACACAACAGAACCTCTAATCTGACCCCAAACCCAGGATACAACAGTATTGTGTCCCACCATCCAGGCCATTAATGCAGACAGACATTGAACAGTCCCAGTACCCATCCCTGAAGGAAAGCACTTGCTACTTGACCACCAGATAAACTTGCACCCGTTATTACAGCTCTTTTGGCTTAGCAGTCCAGTCCATTTTCCATCTACCTCATTATCCATTTATCCAGCATGCATGTCACTAGTTTCATGATAATGAGTCTTTATAATAATGTATAAAGGGCCTTGCTAAAGTCAAGGCATATACCACCCAATGACCCTCCCTTTGTCCACTGTACCACTACTCAGCTTCTCTCCTCTCATCTCATCATAGAAAGTTGGTCTGGCATGGTTTGTGCATGCTAAATATATGTTGGTTGCTCCAAATACCTTTTTGTCCTTCATGCCTCTGAAAATGATTTCTAAGAGGATTTATTGTATCACCTATCCAGTCACTGAGGTGAGGCAGACCAGCTCATAGTCCCCTGGATCTTCCTCTTGCCATTTTTCATGATAAGACTGACATTTGTTTTTTTTTTTTCCAGTCATTGGGAACCTCCTCTAAAATTCATGACCTTTTGAAGAGGTTAGACAGCAGCCTTGCAATGATATCAGCCAGTTCCATCAACAGTCTCAGATGCATCCCATCTGTTCACAGATATTTGTGTATGACTAATTGGTTAATCCTGTCTTTGGGTAATATAGATGATATTTCACCCTCATCTCTCTCTTGAAAAGGGAAAAAGATAAAGTAGACATTATTACAAAACAATGGAGTACACCCTCAGGTATAACGTTAATTATAGATTTTCTATCTCTTTGCCCAGTTAGACCCAAATGCCACTGAAACAAATATGACAACTTCTATCAGTAGACTGTTTTAAAGGCTTTTGAAAATAGATAAAAAGCAGCTATTAAGACTTCAGTGTACAAGTTGTGTGAAACTTGAGGGGAGTGAAGAGATCTGTCAGTGAATGTATACAACTCAAAAAAGAGAGTCCTTGGTAAAAAGAGTTGAAGAATCAAGGAAACTCACACATGCTGATAAACCCCCTGCTATGTGATTAACAGCTATCACATGCTCAGATAAATAAAAAATTCTCCTCACTGGAATTAAGGAATAAAGAAAACCAGTGAAACTTAGAGGGCAAGTTTGTGCTGGAAACGGTGAATATATTAAAAGAAGAATAAGGTTTGGATAAATTAATATGTGCACAGTCAACAAACCACAGTTAAAGAACATCTTTTAAGCAAAATATATTTTATATTACTTACTTTTCTTGTTAATAGCATTACATATTTTCATGGCTTCAGTTCTCGTCTGTCAAATTTGTACTTTAAACTTGCTAGGTCCTCTTTCTTAGTTCACGTCCTAATTTACAGTCATCATCGAGTTTTATTAATACCTTACTTTTGCAAGGCAAATTATATTATCTTTGTATAGCACTTCAGTTTAGAAATAAGAAAAAATTGATTGCTATTAAATATACCATAATTTCTCTCCACAAGAATGATTCAGGATTCACCTTAAAGATGCAACTTTGAACTTTTCTTTCACAAAGACAGTAAAGCTCAGTAAAGGAACGTGACATTTAATACAATAAGAAAATCATATAAAAGGGACAAACCATAACTTAAAAACACAAGGTAAGATTACAGATCAAACCCCTGTAAATATAGCATAAGCAGCAATATGAAATATTTATAAGAAATGTTAATCAATTTACCCACTTGTGTCAGAAGTTTAGGATGGATTATTCAGGAATTTCATGGAGTTTGGTTTCTTTTTTTTCAATTTAATATAAGCTATCAGAAGTAGTCAAATGAAGCTATGCGTTAACTTCAAAATGTTTAGTATAACCATGAGAAAAGCTTTTTTCAAGAGTGTCTCTCATCTTTATGATACAGATCTAAAATAGTAAGTAAACTTTGGAAAAATATTAAAATTATTTTAGGACATTTACAGTTTTTCAGATACTGTTGTGATTCAGAAAATAAATGAGTGTAAATAAAGGAAGATATGTTATATTGTAAAAACTACACGTTTATAAATATATGCATACTTTATACAAATACCCCAAATGAATTTTAAAATCTGCATCTAGTTTTAGGCAAAATAACAATTATTTACTCATAAACATGCAATTTAAAAATGCAGTAAGAAAACGGCTACATATATTCTATATTATACATTTTTATTATATTTTCTGGGTTATGATCTAGTATTTATTTTGCTAAACTAATTATCATTAAGATTCCAACTAACTCAAGAGTACTACTGTGTTTAAATGAAAAACAAAAAAACAAAACCAAACCAAACCAAAAAAATCAACATAATTGAGAATAACCCTTTGGTAAGCACATACCTAAATTTAAATACTTTTATGCCAATATTATGAGCCTTTGTTATTTAATTTTGGTAGGCAGAACTGTAGTCCATACTCTACAGTAAGCAGATGCAGAGATAAACCCACATCACATAACTACAAATGATGAATTTGATATAGTCCTGTTTGCCCTTCCTTTCATTGCTTTTTCTTCTGAACCATCACAGATAATCTTTTATTCTGTCCTTAATTTTCTGATGACACTCCGTAACTAGGTTTATGAATCTTTGATTCATGCAATCCTTCATCTTTCTAATGTGGCTTGGGGAACCACCATTTTTTACTGGAATCATAAGCTTACAAATCATGCCCAGCAGTTATATAGATCTTTAATTATTGTGTGAATAACACTGAAAATTATTTGGTTCTAATAAAATCTTTTTGGTAAATAAAATTCCCAAATCATTTTAAAATACAACAAATCAATAACGTTTAGCATTTCATCAATGCTGAAACATCTTGGCAAGCATCATCCAGCCTCATATTATGTGTTGTACATTGCACTCATTAATCCAATGGAAAGCTCAAAAGTTGTTAAACTAAATGAGGAAGCAAACAACAGGAAAAATAAGGAAGAGATAATAAAGTGTCCATTATTTGTTTGGCAATGCACAGGTTTTCAGTACCTTGACAAGAGCGTCAGTATCAAAATATTTTACACCCTCCATAACTAAAATATTATTTCTAAATTATTTGGTTTGATCCTAGGGAAATATTTTTTAGCACTCATTTCAATATACATTTAGTTTTTTTCTTCTTACATTTCTACTGATGTGTATTAGATGTCTAAGCTTCATATTCATTGGACACCTAGGCAGTAAACTGAACTGAAATGTTCTGAACGTCTAGCTATTCAGTTGACCAAAATGTCTATTTAAGATAAAGAAAAAAGCAGTCTAATTTCCATTAAATATTTTGTCTCTTCATAGAAGCACAAATACATTCTTCATGTGTTGATAACTACAGATAGTCTCCCAAATTTAGAAGTGAATTTAGAGATGAATCCCCCCATAATGAATTTAAAAAATTCTAAAAGTATTTAAATTATGTATATTATTCAGACACCAAGGCCTTTTCCCTTCAGTTATTTATCTATCTTGAATGCTTGTCTCCTTCAGATGTCTTCCATATTCACCATTAGTCTTCAGTGTCCATTTTAAATAACAAACTGTGAAGTGCCAAAGTCTAAATGTTTGTCTAAAAGTAATTTCTCTCTTCATAGTTGTGATTAAATGTGCAGCAAAGAATTTTTGTAATTCCCTTAAGCAATCCTTGTATAATAACAAAGATGTAGCTTGCATCAACTTTATCAAAGCTTTCAATGCTGCCTCCCACAATATCTGAGTTAAGTCGTTGCGGTAAGGATAGATGTACAGCAAGATAAAAGTATAAAGCTGGCAGAATTTTTGGGTTATAGGGTAGTGGTTAGTGGGTCATCTTCTAACTGGAGGACAGTAAAGATTTTAGTACCATGGGATTCGGTACTAAATATATATATAAAAATATTAAAAATATATATATAAAACCTCTTTTATATGTTAATCAACAGCAGGGTTTTGGGATTCAATAGCTAGAAGGAGGTTTTTAAGATGGAGTCAGACTTTTTGCAATAGTGGTCAGAGCAAGAAAGACAACAGACATAACTTGGAACAGCTTTAGAATGGAAAACTTGGATCAGGAGATCAAGTGCTGGAAGTGGCTATATCAGGCTGAGCAAAGACCTGCACAACTCACTGATGTTGTAACTGAGTCTGTTTTGAGCAGCTGATTGGACCAGAGACCTTCTGAGGTCCCTTCCAAGTTGAATTTTCTTACAATACTATCATTCAATTATTCTATGTGATTAATTTTTTTTAAAGATATGGTCTTCTTGTAGTTGGCAGATACACTAGAAGATGTTCACATTTGTCAGCACATATTGCAGCTCTTTTCTGTGCATAAGATAGCAAAACCAACCATAGCACCAGGTGGTTTCCATTATAAAGTGCTGACTTTTTAATAGAGCAAAACAAGGATGACTTGTACAGTATGGTTTCCTGTCACTTATACAAGAATTCCCTGTACAGGAGACTGTTCTCAGGTACTGGCTGTTTGTAAATGTAAAACACAGTTACTTGAGTGTCTGTTTAAATTAAGCCCGTATGCTGAGATATCAGCTCCCCAATGTCCAGAATATATGGCTACCTACTGACATTCCCAACACTGACAGACATTCCACATGTACTGTAATTAAATTTAGATGTCTAGCCTTAAAGAAAGAAAAAATGTTCATGGGCTGCAACCAAGTTGAAGATGGTACAGTATTACTTAATCAACTCTGTGATATGAAGATCCCAAAACAGCTCACAATACCTGGACTTTCTTGGTATATAGAAACTACTGTTCTGGAAGTAGGTGATAGATACAATAAATTTAATTTTGATAATACAAGAAACCAACATCTACATGATAAATTTTCCTGATAACTGTTTTTCTGCCAGTCATACAATATCCTGGATAGCAAGCAAGAAAACTAACAAAGAGATACAAGAAAGATGACTTCATCTTATGAAAGCTTGTCTCCATAATTCTCCTCTGAATCCACAGGTTTTCAGGGAGCACACATACACACATAAAGAAAAAAACAAGAAACTCAATAAAAATGATCGAGTCAATGTTGTCCTTACACAGCTTAGATATTTAGCCAGAAATATTTATTTTACTACAAAATGAGGCTATAATTGTAACTAGTATCAGACAACCCAAATTGGAAAGAGTCTACGAGAATTATCAAGTCCAGTTCTAAATGTAATCATATACTTAAGGCAAAAAAGTCCTTTAGTGCAAATGGCTGCATATGCCACTATGTGGAAAGATTCGTATTCTCAACAAAGAAAGGAATTCTGAGAGCTTGGGTGATATGGCATAGCAATTAGGAAAAGACCCCACGCTTGTCCCATCAGCCTCTGTTACTTTTCAGGTTATGTTTATTTCAGAGGAATTATGGCTGTACAAAAAGTGATATTAAATATTTTTCTTGAAATAAGGGTACCCTACTATTGGACTGCATATAATACACAACTACTCTGATGCAAGCTACTGAGAAGCTTCTTCGGACTCATGTAAGATACTCAAAACTCCAGAGTATAAATGCTGCAGATCTGACATTTTCATAGTCTTATAAAAACTAGATATCCAGTGGTTTTGCTTCTTTAATATTTTTTTTCTCAAATGAAATATCAATCTTTTCATTACCCATCACTGCCATAAAAGTAATATAATATATTCATTGATAGAAATCTTTTGAGAAAATTTTTAGAACAACTTCTACATGTATTTGTTGTTATACATGCCATGTAGCCTACCCAAGAGCAACTTGCTTATCCTATCTCATCTAGCTAGAGCTTAAAATACAGAGGTGTGATGGAAACAAATGATGAACCATAGTGATACATTTATTACTTTTCTCC